>NW_028127960.1:0-69571 GCF_965231255.1 Vanellus vanellus
GCTGCCACAGCAAAGGTGCCAGCGGGGAAAAGTAATGCTGGTTCTCACTGCCTCCTGGAACCCTATCAAATGCCACAGACAATTTGGCCCTCTCTGCTTTCCTGCGGACTCCATCCTCAAAAGCGCCTTTTTTCACTTTCGGCGCCCTCCGGTGGTAAAAAGACAAACGTCCAGCTTTTGCTGCCGCAGCAAAGGTGCCAGCGGGGAAAAGTAATGCTGGTCCTCACTGCCTCCTGGAACCTCTTTAAATGCCAAAGACAATTTGGCCCTCTCTGCTTTCCTGCGGACTCCATCCTCAAAAGCACCTGTTTTCGCTTTCGGCAGCCTCCGGAGCAAAAAAGACAAACGTCCAGCTTTTGCTGCCACAGCAAAGGTGCCAGCGGGGAAAAGTAATGCTGGTTCTCACTGCCTCCTGGAACCCTTTCAAATGCCACAGACAATTTGGCCCTCTCTGCTTTCCTGCGGACTCCATCCTCAAAAGCACCTGTTTTCGCTTTCGGCAGCCTCCGGAGCAAAAAAGACAAACGTCCAGCTTTTGCTGCCACAGCAAAGGTGCCAGCGGGGAAAAGTAATGCTGGTTCTCACTGCCTCCTGGAACCCTATCAAATGCCACAGACAATTTGGCCCTCTCTGCTTTCCTGCGGACTCTATCCTCAAAAGCGCCTTTTTTCACTTTCGGCGCTATCCGGTGGTAAAAAGACAAACGTCCAGCTTTTGCTGCCGCAGCAAAGGTGCCAGCGGGGAAAAGTAATGCTGGTCCTCACTGCCTCCTGGAACCTCTTTAAATGCCAAAGAGAATTTGGCCCTCTCTGCTTTCCTGCGGACTCCATCATCAAAAGCACCTGTTTTCGCTTTCGGCAGCCTCCGGAGCAAAAAAGACAAACGTCCAGCTTTTGCTGCCACAGCAAAGGTGCCAGCGGGGAAAAGTAATGCTGGTTCTCCCTGCCTCCTGGAACTACTTCAAATGCCCCAGACAATGTGGCCCTCTCTGCTTTCCTGCGGACTCCATCTTCAAAAGCACCTGTTTTCGCTTTCGGCAACCTCCGGAGCAAAAAAGACAAACGTCCAGCTTTTGCTGCCACAGCAAAGGTGCCAACGGGGAAAAGTAATGCTGGTTCTCACTGCCTCCTGGAACCCTTTCAAATGCCACAGACAATTTGGCCCTCTCTGCTTTCCTGCGGACTCCATCCTCAAAAGCACCTGTTTTCGCTTTCGGCAGCCTCCGGAGCAAAAAAGACAAACGTCCAGCTTTTGCTGCCACAGCAAAGGTGCCAGCGGGGAAAAGTAATGCTGGTTCTCACTGCCTCCTGGAACCCTATCAAATGCCACAGACAATTTGGCTCTCTCTGCTTTCCTGCGGACTCCATCCTCAAAAGCACCTGTTTTCGCTTTCGGCAGCCTCCGGAGCAAAAAAGACAAACGTCCAGCTTTTGCTGCCACAGCAAAGGTGCCAGCGGGGAAAAGTAATGCTGGTTCTCACTGCCTCCTGGAACCCTTTCAAATGCCACAGACAATTTGGTCCTCTCTGCTTTCCTGCGGACTCCATCCTCAAAAGCAGCTGTTTTCGCTTTCGGCAGCCTCCGGAGCAAAAAAGACAAACGTCCAGCTTTTGCTGCCACAGCAAAGGTGCCAGCGGGGAAAAGTAATGCTGGTTCTCCCTGCCTCCTGGAACTACTTCAAATGCCCCAGACAATGTGGCCCTCTCTGCTTTCCTGCGGACTCCATCCTCAAAAGCACCTGTTTTCGCTTTCGGCAACCTCCGGAGCAAAAAAGACAAACGTCCAGCTTTTGCTGCCACAGCAAAGGTGCCAACGGGGAAAAGTAATGCTGGTTCTCACTGCCTCCTGGAACCCTTTCAAATGCCACAGACAATTTGGCCCTCTCTGCTTTCCTGCGGACTCCATCCTCAAAAGCACCTGTTTTCGCTTTCGGCAGCCTCCGGAGCAAAAAAGACAAACGTCCAGCTTTTGCTGCCACAACAAAGGTGCCAGCGGGGAAAAGTAATGCTGGTTCTCACTGCCTCCTGGAACCCTTTCAAATGCCACAGACAATTTGGCCCTCTCTGTTTTCCTGCGGACTCCATCCTCAAAAGCACCTGTTTTCGCTTTCGGCAGCCTCCGGAGCAAAAAAGACAAACGTCCAGCTTTTGCTGCCACAGCAAAGGTGCCAGCGGGGAAAAGTAATGCTTGTTCTCACTGCCTCCTGGAACCCTTTCAAATGCCACAGACAATTTGGCCCTCTCTGCTTTCCTGCGGACTCCATCCTCAAAAGCACCTGTTTTCGCTTTCGGCAGCCTCCGGAGCAAAAAAGACAAACGTCCAGCTTTTGCTGCCACAGCAAAGGTGCCAGCGGGGAAAAGTAATGCTGGTTCTCACTGCCTCCTGGAACCCTTTCAAATGCCACAGACAATTTGGCCCTCTCTGCTTTCCTGCGGACTCCATCCTCAAAAGCACCTGTTTTCGCTTTCGGCAGCCTCCGGAGCAAAAAAGACAAACGTCCAGCTTTTGCTGCCACAGCAAAGGTGCCAGCGGGGAAAAGGAATGCTGGTTCTCACTGCCTCCTGGAACCCTTTCAAATGCCACAGACAATTTGGCCCTCTCTGCTTTCCTGCGGACTCCATCCTCAAAAGCACCTGTTTTCGCTTTTGGCAACCTCCGGAGCAAAAAAGACAAACGTCCAGCTTTTGCTGCCACAGCAAAGGTGCCAGCGGGGAAACGTAATGCTGGTTCTCACTGCCTCCTGGAACCCTTTCAAATGCCACAGACAATTTGGCCCTCTCTGCTTTCCTGCGGACTCCATCCTCAAAAGCACCTGTTTTTGCTTTCGGCAGCCTCCGGAGCAAAAAAGACAAACGTCCAGCTTTTGCTGCCACAGCAAAGGTGCCAGCGGGGAAAAGTAATGCTGGTTCTCACTGCCTCCTGGAACCCTTTCAAATGCCACAGACAATTTGGCCCTCTCTGCTTTCCTGCGGACTCCATCCTCAAAAGAACCTATTTTCGCTTTCGGCAGCCTCCGGAGCAAAAAAGACAAACGTCCAGCTTTTGCTGCCACAGCAAAGGTGCCAGCGGGGAAAAGTAATGCTGGTTCTCACTGCCTCCTGGAACTACTTCAAATGCCCCAGACAATTTGGCTCTCTCTGCTTTCCTGCGGACTCCATCCTCAAAAGCAGCTGTTTTCGCTTTCGGCAGCCTCCGGAGCAAAAAAGACAAACGTCCAGCTTTTGCTGCCACAGCAAAGGTGCCAACGGGGAAAAGTAATGCTGGTTCTCACTGCCTCCTGGAACCCTTTCAAATGCCACAGACAATTTGGCCCTCTCTGCTTTCCTGCGGACTCCATCCTCAAAAGCACCTGTTTTTGCTTTCGGCAGCCTCCGGAGCAAAAAAGACAAACGTCCAGCTTTTGCTGCCACAGCAAAGGTGCCAGCGGGGAAAAGTAATGCTGGTTCTCACTGCCTCCTGGAACTCCTTCAAATGCCCCAGACAATTTGGCTCTCTCTGCTTTCCTGCGGACTCCATCCTCAAAAGCACCTGTTTTCGCTTTCGGCAGCCTCCGGAGCAAAAAAGACAAACGTCCAGCTTTTGCTGCCACAACAAAGGTGCCAGCGGGGAAAAGTAATGCTGGTTCTCACTGCCTCCTGGAACCCTTTCAAATGCCACAGACAATTTGGCCCTCTCTGCTTTCCTGCAGACTCCATTCTCAAAAGCAGCTGTTTTCGCTTTCGGCAGCCTCCAGAGCAAAAAAGACAAACGTCCAGCTTTTGCTGCCACAGCAAAGGTGCCAGCGGGGAAAAGTAATGCTGGTTCTCACTGCCTCCTGGAACCCTTTCAAATGCCACAGACAATTTGGCCCTCTCTGCTTTCCTGCGGACTCCATCCTCAAAAGCACCTGTTTTCGCTTTCGGCAGCCTCCGGAGCAAAAAAGACAAACGTCCAGCTTTTGCTGCCACAGCAAAGGTGCCAGCGGGGAAAAGTAATGCTGGTTCTCACTGCCTCCTGGAACCCTTTCAAATGCCACAGACAATTTGGCCCTCTCTGCTTTCCTGCGGACTCCATCCTCAAAAGAACCTATTTTCGCTTTCGGCGCCCTCCGGAGCAAAAAAGACAAACGTCCAGCTTTTGCTGCCACAGCAAAGGTGCCAGCGGGGAAAAGTAATGCTGGTTCTCACTGCCTCCTGGAACCCTTTCAAATGCCACAGACAATTTGGCCCTCTCTGCTTTCCTGCGGACTCCATCCTCAAAAGAACCTGTTTTCGCTTTCGGCAGCCCCTGGAGCAAAAAAGACAAACGTCCAGCTTTTGCTGCCACAGCAAAGGTGCCAGCGGGGAAAAGTAATGCTGGTTCTCACTGCCTCCTGGAACCCTTTCAAATGTCACAGACAATTTGGCCCTCTCTGCTTTCCTGCGGACTCCATCCTCAAAAGCAGCTGTTTTCGCTTTCGGCAGCCTCCGGAGCAAAAAAGACAAACGTCCAGCTTTTGCTGCCACAGCAAAGGTGCCAGCGGGGAAAAGTAATGCTGGTTCTCACTGCCTCCTGGAACCCTATCAAATGCCACAGGCAATTTGGCCCTCTCTGCTTTCCTGCGGACTGTATCCTCAAAAGCGCCTTTTTTCACTTTCGGCGCCCTCTGGTGGTAAAAAGACAAACGTCCAGCTTTTGCTGCCGCAGCAAAGGTGCCAGCGGGGAAAAGTAATGCTGGTCCTCACTGCCTCCTGGAACCTCTTTAAATGCCAAAGACAATTTGGCCCTCTCTGCTTTCCTGCGGACTCCATCCTCAAAAGCACCTGTTTTCGCTTTCGGCAGCCTCCGGAGCAAAAAAGACAAACGTCCAGCTTTTGCTGCCACAGCAAAGGTGCCAGCGGGGAAAAGTAATGCTGGTTCTCACTGCCTCCTGGAACCCTTTCAAATGCCACAGACAATTTGGCCCTCTCTGCTTTCCTGCGGACTCCATCCTCAAAAGCACCTGTTTTCGCTTTCGGCAGCCTCCGGAGCAAAAAAGACAAACGTCCAGCTTTTGCTGCCACAGCAAAGGTGCCAGCGGGGAAAAGTAATGCTGGTTCTCACTGCCTCCTGGAACCCTTTCAAATGCCACAGACAATTTGGCCCTCTCTGCTTTCCTGCGGACTCCATCCTCAAAAGAACCTATTTTCTCTTTCGGCGCCCTCCGGAGCAAAAAAGACAAACGTCCAGCTTTTGCTGCCACAGCAAAGGTACCAGCGGGGAAAAGTAATGCTGGTTCTCACTGCCTCCTGGAACCCTTTCAAATGCCACAGACAATTTGGCCCTCTCTGCTTTCCTGCGGACTCCATCCTCAAAAGCACCTGTTTTCGCTTTCGGCAGCCTCCGGAGCAAAAAAGACAAACGTCCAGCTTTTGCTGCCACAGCAAAGGTGCCAGCGGGGAAAAGTAATGCTGGTTCTCACTGCCTCCTGGAACCCTTTCAAATGCCACAGACAATTTGGCCCTCTCTGCTTTGCTGCGGACTCCATCCTCAAAAGCACCTGTTTTCGCTTTCGGCAGCCTCCGGAGCAAAAAAGACAAACGTCCAGCTTTTGCTGCCACAGCAAAGGTGCCAGCGGGGAAAAGTAATGCTGGTTCTCACTGCCTCCTGGAACCCTTTCAAATGCCCCAGACAATTTGGCCCTCTCTGCTTTCCTGCGGACTCCATCCTCAAAAGAACCTATTTTCTCTTTCGGCGCCCTCCGGAGCAAAAAAGACAAACGTCCAGCTTTTGCTGCCACAGCAAAGGTACCAGCGGGGAAAAGTAATGCTGGTTCTCACTGCCTCCTGGAACCCTTTCAAATGCCACAGACAATTTGGCCCTCTCTGCTCTCCTGCGGACTCCATCCTCAAAAGCACCTGTTTTTGCTTTCGGCAACCTCCGGAGCAAAAAAGACAAACGTCCAGCTTTTGCTGCCACAGCAAAGGTGCCAGCGGGGAAAAGTAATGCTGGTTCTCACTGCCTCCTGGAACCCTTTCAAATGCCACAGACAATTTGGCCCTCTCTGCTTTCCTGCGGACTCCATCCTCAAAAGCAGCTGTTTTCGCTTTCGGCAGCCTCCGGAGCAAAAAAGACAAACGTCCAGCTTTTGCTGCCACAGCAAAGGTGCCAGCGGGGAAAAGTAATGCTGGTTCTCACTGCCTCCTGAAACTCCTTCAAATGCCACAGACAATTTGGCCCTCTCTGCTTTCCTGCGGACTCCATCCTCAAAAGCACCTGTTTTCGCTTTCGGCAGCCTCCGGAGCAAAAAAGACAAACGTCCAGCTTTTGCTGCCACAGCAAAGGTGCCAGCGGGGAAAAGTAATGCTGGTTCTCACTGCCTCCTGGAACCCTTTCAAATGTCACAGACAATTTGGCCCTCTCTGCTTTCCTGCGGACTCCATCCTCAAAAGCAGCTGTTTTCGCTTTCGGCAGCCTCCGGAGCAAAAAAGACAAACGTCCAGCTTTTGCTGCCACAGCAAAGGTGCCAGCGGGGAAAAGTAATGCTGGTTCTCACTGCCTCCTGGAACCCTATCAAATGCCACAGACAATTTGGCCCTCTCTGCTTTCCTGCGGACTGTATCCTCAAAAGCGCCTTTTTTCACTTTCGGCGCCCTCTGGTGGTAAAAAGACAAACGTCCAGCTTTTGCTGCCGCAGCAAAGGTGCCAGCGGGGAAAAGTAATGCTGGTCCTCACTGCCTCCTGGAACCTCTTTAAATGCCAAAGACAATTTGGCCCTCTCTGCTTTCCTGCGGACTCCATCCTCAAAAGCACCTGTTTTCGCTTTCGGCAGCCTCCGGAGCAAAAAAGACAAACGTCCAGCTTTTGCTGCCACAGCAAAGGTGCCAGCGGGGAAAAGTAATGCTGGTTCTCACTGCCTCCTGGAACCCTTTCAAATGCCACAGACAATTTGGCCCTCTCTGCTTTGCTGCGGACTCCATCCTCAAAAGCAGCTGTTTTCGCTTTCGGCAGCCTCCGGAGCAAAAAAGACAAACGTCCAGCTTTTGCTGCCACAGCAAAGGTGCCAGCGGGGAAAAGTAATGCTGGTTCTCACTGCCTCCTGGAACCCTTTCAAATGCCACAGACAATTTGGCCCTCTCTGCTTTCCTGCGGACTCCATCCTCAAAAGAACCTATTTTCTCTTTCGGCGCCCTCCGGAGCAAAAAAGACAAACGTCCAGCTTTTGCTGCCACAGCAAAGGTGCCAGCGGGGAAAAGTAATGCTGGTTCTCACTGCCTCCTGGAACCCTTTCAAATGCCACAGACAATTTGGCCCTCTCTGCTTTCCTGCGGACTCCATCCTCAAAAGCACCTGTTTTCGCTTTCGGCAGCCTCCGGAGCAAAAAAGACAAACGTCCAGCTTTTGCTGCCACAGCAAAGGTGCCAGCGGGGAAAAGGAATGCTGGTTCTCACTGCCTCCTGGAACCCTTTCAAATGCCACAGACAATTTGGCCCTCTCTGCTTTCCTGCGGACTCCATCCTCAAAAGCACCTGTTTTCGCTTTCGGCAGCCTCCGGAGCAAAAAAGACAAACGTCCAGCTTTTGCTGCCACAGCAAAGGTGCCAGCGGGGAAAAGTAATGCTGGTTCTCACTGCCTCCTGGAACCCTTTCAAATGCCACAGACAATTTGGCCCTCTCTGCTTTCCTGCGGACTCCATCCTCAAAAGAACCTATTTTCGCTTTGGGCAGCCTCCGGAGCAAAAAAGACAAACGTCCAGCTTTTGCTGCCACAGCAAAGGTGCCAGCGGGGAAAAGTAATGCTGGTTCTCACTGCCTCCTGGAACCTCTTCAAATGCCCCAGACAATTTGGCCCTCTCTGCTTTCCTGCGGACTCCATCCTCAAAAGAACCTATTTTCGCTTTCGGCAGCCTCCGGAGCAAAAAAGACAAACGTCCAGCTTTTGCTGCCACAGCAAAGGTGCCAGCGGGGAAAAGTAATGCTGGTTCTCACTGCCTCCTGGAACCCTTTCAAATGCCACAGACAATTTGGCCCTCTCTGCTTTCCTGCGGACTCCATCCTCAAAAGAACCTATTTTCGCTTTCGGCAGCCTCCGGAGCAAAAAAGACAAACGTCCAGCTTTTGCTGCCACAGCAAAGGTGCCAGCGGGGAAAAGTAATGCTCGTTCTCACTGCCTCCTGGAACCCTTTCAAATGCCACAGACAATTTGGCCCTCTCTGCTTTCCTGCGGACTCCATCCTCAAAAGCACCTGTTTTCGCTTTCGGCAGCCTCCGGAGCAAAAAAGACAAACGTCCAGATTTTGCTGCCGCAGCAAAGGTGCCAGCGGGAAAAAGTAATGCTGGTCCTCACTGCCTCCTGGAACCTCTTTAAATGCCAAAGACAATTTGGCCCTCTCTGCTTTCCTGCGGACTCCATCCTCAAAAGCACCTGTTTTCGCTTTCGGCAGCCTCCGGAGCAAAAAAGACAAACGTCCAGCTTTTGCTGCCACAGCAAAGGTGCCAGCGGGGAAAAGTAATGCTGGTTCTCACTGCCTCCTGGAACCCTTTCAAATGCCCCAGACAATTTGGCCCTCTCTGCTTTCCTGCGGACTCTATCCTCAAAAGCGCCTTTTTTCTACTTTCGCCGCCATCCGGTGGTAAAAAGACAAACGTCCAGCTTTTGCTGCCGCAGCAAATGTGCCAGCGGGGAAAAGTAATGCTGGTCCTCACTGCCTCCTGGAACCTCTTTAAATGCCAAAGACAATTTGGCCCTCTCTGCTTTCCTGCGGACTCCATCCTCAAAAGCACCTGTTTTCGCTTTCGGCAGCCTCCGGAGCAAAAAAGACAAACGTCCAGCTTTTGCTGCCACAGCAAAGGTGCCAGCGGGGAAAAGTAATGCTGGTTCTCACTGCCTCCTGGAACCCTTTCAAATGCCACAGACAATTTGGCCCTCTCTGCTTTCCTGCGGACTCCATCCTCAAAAGAACCTATTTTCGCTTTCGGCGCCCTCCGGAGCAAAAAAGACAAACGTCCAGCTTTTGCTGCCACAGCAAAGGTACCAGCGGGGAAAAGTAATGCTGGTTCTCACTGCCTCCTGGAACTCCTTCAAATGCCACGGACAATTTGGCTCTCTCTGCTTTCCTGCGGACTCCATCCTCAAAAGCACCTGTTTTCGCTTTCGGCAACCTCCGGAGCAAAAAAGACAAACGTCCAGCTTTTGCTGCCACAGCAAAGGTACCAGCGGGGAAAAGTAATGCTGGTTCTCACTGCCTCCTGGAACCCTTTCAAATGCCACAGACAATTTAACCCTCTCTGCTTTCCTGCGGACTCCATCCTCAAAAGCACCTATTTTCGCTTTCGGCGCCCTCCGGAGCAAAAAAGACAAACGTCCAGCTTTTGCTGCCACAGCAAAGATGCCAGCGGGGAAAAGTAATGCTGGTTCTCACTTCCTCCTGGAACCCTTTCAAATGCCACAGACAATTTGGCCCTCTCTGCTTTCCTGCGGACTCCATCCTCAAAAGCACCTGTTTTCGCTTTCGGCAGCCTCCGGAGCAAATAAGACAAACGTCCAGCTTTTGCTGCCACAGCAAAGGTGCCAGCGGGGAAAAGTAATGCTGGTTCTCACTGCCTCCTGGAACTCCTTCAAATGCCACGGACAATTTGTCCCTCTCTGCTTTCTCTGCGGACTCCATCCTCAAAAGCAGCTGTTTTCGCTTTCGGCAGCCTCCGGAGCAAAAAAGACAAACGTCCAGCTTTTGCTGCCACAGCAAAGGTGCCAGCGGGGAAAAGTAATGCTGGTTCTCACTGCCTCCTGGAACCCTTTCAAATGCCACAGACAATTTGGCCCTCTCTGCTTTCCTGCGGACTCCATCCTCAAAAGCACCTGTTTTCGCTTTTGGCAACCTCCGGAGCAAAAAAGACAAACGTCCAGCTTTTGCTGCCACAGCAAAGGTGCCAGCAGGGAAAAGTAATGCTGGTTCTCACTGCCTCCTGGAACCCTTTCAAATGCCACAGACAATTTGGCCCTCTCTGCTTTCCTGCGGACTCTATCCTCAAAAGCGCCTTTTTTCACTTTCGGCGCCCTCCGGTGGTAAAAAGACAAACGTCCAGCTTTTGCTGCCGCAGCAAAGGTGCCAGCGGGGAAAAGTAATGCTGGTCCTCACTGCCTCCTGGAACCTCTTTAAATGCCAAAGACAATTTGGCCCTCTCTGCTTTCCTGCGGACTCCATCCTCAAAAGCACCTGTTTTCGCTTTCGGCAGCCTCCGGAGCAAAAAAGACAAACGTCCAGCTTTTGCTGCCACAGCAAAGGTGCCAGCGGGGAAAAGTAATGCTGGTTCTCACTGCCTCCTGGAACCCTTTCAAATGCCACGGACAATTTGGCCCTCTCTGCTTTCCTGCGGACTCCATCCTCAAAAGCACCTGTTTTCGCTTTCGGCAGCCTCCGGAGCAAAAAAGACAAACGTCCAGCTTTTGCTGCCACAGCAAAGGTGCCAGCGGGGAAAAGTAATGCTGGTTCTCACTGCCTCCTGGAACCCTTTCAAATGCCACAGACAATTTGGCCCTCTTTGCTTTGCTGTGGACTCCATCCTCAAAAGCACCTGTTTTCGCTTTCGGCAGCCTCCGGAGCAAAAAAGACAAACGTCCAGCTTTTGCTGCCACAGCAAAGGTGCCAGCGGGGAAAAGGAATGCTGGTTCTCACTGCCTCCTGGAACCCTATCAAATGCCACAGACAATTTGGCCCTCTCTGCTTTCCTGCGGACTCCATCCTCAAAAGCACCTGTTTTCGCTTTCGGCAGCCTCCGGAGCAAAAAAGGCAAACGTCCAGCTTTTGCTGCCACAACAAAGGTGCCAGCGGGGAAAAGTAATGCTGGTTCTCACTGCCTCCTGGAACCCTTTCAAATGCCACAGACAATTTGGCCCTCTCTGCTTTCCTGCGGACTCCATCCTCAAAAGCAGCTGTTTTCGCTTTCGGCAGCCTCCGGAGCAAAAAAGACAAACGTCCAGCTTTTGCTGCCACAGCAAAGGTGCCAGCGGGGAAAAGTAATGCTGGTTCTCACTGCCTCCTGGAACCCTTTCAAATGCCACAGACAATTTGGCCCTCTCTGCTTTGCTGCGGACTCCATCCTCAAAAGCAGCTGTTTTCGCTTTCGGCAGCCTCCGGAGCAAAAAAGACAAACGTCCAGCTTTTGCTGCCACAGCAAAGGTGCCAGCGGGGAAAAGTAATGCTGGTTCTCACTGCCTCCTGGAACCTCTTCAAATGCCTCAGACAATTTGGCCCTCTCTGCTTTCCTGCGGACTCCATCCTCAAAAGCAGCTGTTTTCGCTTTCGGCAGCCTCCGGAGCAAAAAAGACAAACGTCCAGCTTTTGCTGCCACAGCAAAGGTGCCAGCGGGGAAAAGTAATGCTGGTTCTCACTGCCTCCTGGAACCCTTTCAAATGCCACAGACAATTTGGCCCTCTCTGCTTTCCTGTGGACTCCATCCTCAAAAGCACCTGTTTTCGCTTTCGGCAGCCTCCGGAGCAAAAAAGACAAACGTCCAGCTTTTGCTGCCACAGCAAAGGTGCCAGCGGGGAAAAGGAATGCTGGTTCTCACTGCCTCCTGGAACCCTATCAAATGCCACAGACAATTTGGCCCTCTCTGCTTTCCTGCGGACTCCATCCTCAAAAGCACCTGTTTTCGCTTTCGGCAGCCTCCGGAGCAAAAAAGGCAAACGTCCAGCTTTTGCTGCCACAACAAAGGTGCCAGCGGGGAAAAGTAATGCTGGTTCTCACTGCCTCCTGGAACCCTTTCAAATGCCACAGACAATTTGGCCCTCTCTGCTTTCCTGCGGACTCCATCCTCAAAAGCAGCTGTTTTCGCTTTCGGCAGCCTCCGGAGCAAAAAAGACAAACGTCCAGCTTTTGCTGCCACAGCAAAGGTGCCAGCGGGGAAAAGTAATGCTGGTTCTCACTGCCTCCTGGAACCCTTTCAAATGCCACAGACAATTTGGCCCTCTCTGCTTTGCTGCGGACTCCATCCTCAAAAGCAGCTGTTTTCGCTTTCGGCAGCCTCCGGAGCAAAAAAGACAAACGTCCAGCTTTTGCTGCCACAGCAAAGGTGCCAGCGGGGAAAAGTAATGCTGGTTCTCACTGCCTCCTGGAACCTCTTCAAATGCCTCAGACAATTTGGCCCTCTCTGCTTTCCTGCGGACTCCATCCTCAAAAGCAGCTGTTTTCGCTTTCGGCAGCCTCCGGAGCAAAAAAGACAAACGTCCAGCTTTTGCTGCCACAGCAAAGGTGCCAGCGGGGAAAAGTAATGCTGGTTCTCACTGCCTCCTGGAACCCTTTCAAATGCCACAGACAATTTGGCCCTCTCTGCTTTCCTGTGGACTCCATCCTCAAAAGCACCTGTTTTCGCTTTCGGCAGCCTCCGGAGCAAAAAAGACAAACGTCCAGCTTTTGCTGCCACAGCAAAGGTGCCAGCGGGGAAAAGTAATGCTGGTTCTCACTGCCTCCTGGAACCTCTTCAAATGCCTCAGACAATTGGGCCCTCTCTGCTTTCCTGCGGACTCCATCCTCAAAAGCACCTGTTTTCGCTTTCGGCAGCCTCCGGAGCAAAAAAGACAAACGTCCAGCTTTTGCTGCCACAGCAAAGGTGCCAGCGGGGAAAAGTAATGCTGGTTCTCACTGCCTCCTGGAACCCTTTCAAATGCCACAGACAATTTGGCCCTCTCTGCTTTCCTGCGGACTCCATCCTCAAAAGCACCTGTTTTCGCTTTTGGCAACCTCCGGAGCAAAAAAGACAAACGTCCAGCTTTTGCTGCCACAGCAAAGGTGCCAGCGGGGAAAAGTAATGCTGGTTCTCACTGCCTCCTGGAACCCTTTCAAATGCCACAGACAATTTGGCCCTCTCTGCTTTCCTGCGGACTCTATCCTCAAAAGCGCCTTTTTTCACTTTCGGCGCCCTCCGGTGGTAAAAAGACAAACGTCCAGCTTTTGCTGCCGCAGCAAAGGTGCCAGCGGGGAAAAGTAATGCTGGTCCTCACTGCCTCCTGGAACCTCTTTAAATGCCAAAGACAATTTGGCCCTCTCTGCTTTCCTGCGGACTCCATCCTCAAAAGCACCTGTTTTCGCTTTCGGCAACCTCCGGAGCAAAAAAGACAAACGTCCAGCTTTTGCTGCCACAGCAAAGGTGCCAGCGGGGAAAAGGAATGCTGGTTCTCACTGCCTCCTGGAACCCTTTCAAATGCCACAGACAATTTGGCCCTCTCTGCTTTCCTGCGGACTCCATCCTCAAAAGAACCTATTTTCGCTTTCGGCGCCTTCCGGAGCAAAAAAGACAAACGTCCATCTTTTGCTGCCACAGCAAAGGTGCCAGCGGGGAAAAGTAATGCTGGTTCTCACTGCCTCCTGGAACCCTTTCAAATGCCACAGACAATTTGGCCCTCTCTGCTTTCCTGCGGACTCCATCCTCAAAAGCACCTGTTTTCGCTTTCGGCAGCCTCCGGAGCAAAAAAGACAAACGTCCAGCTTTTGCTGCCACAGCAAAGGTGCCAGCGGGGAAAAGGAATGCTGGTTCTCACTGCCTCCTGGAACCCTTTCAAATGCCACAGACAATTTGGCCCTCTCTGCTTTCCTGTGGACTCCATCCTCAAAAGCACCTGTTTTCGCTTTGGGCAGCCTCCGGAGCAAAAAAGACAAACGTCCAGCTTTTGCTGCCACAGCAAAGGTGCCAGCGGGGAAAAGTAATGCTGGTTCTCACTGCCTCCTAGAACATCTTCAAATGCCTCAGACAATTTGGCCCTCTCTGCTTTCCTGCGGACTCCATCCTCAAAAGCAGCTGTTTTCGCTTTCGGCAGCCTCCGGAGCAAAAAAGACAAACGTCCAGCTTTTGCTGCCACAGCAAAGGTGCCAGCGGGGAAAAGGAATGCTGGTTCTCACTGCCTCCTGGAACCCTTTCAAATGCCACAGACAATTTGGCCCTCTCTGCTTTCCTGCGGACTCCATCCTCAAAAGCACCTGTTTTCGCTTTCGGCAGCCTCCGGAGCAAAAAAGACAAACGTCCAGCTTTTGCTGCCACAGCAAAGGTGCCAGCGGGGAAAAGTAATGCTGGTTCTCACTGCCTCCTGGAACCCTTTCAAATGCCACAGACAATTTGGCCCTCTCTGCTTTCCTGCGGACTCTATCCTCAAAAGCGCCTTTTTTCACTTTCGGCGCCCTCCGGTGGTAAAAAGACAAACGTCCAGCTTTTGCTGCCGCAGCAAAGGTGCCAGCGGGGAAAAGTAATGCTGGTCCTCACTGCCTCCTGGAACCTCTTTAAATGCCAAAGACAATTTGGCCCTCTCTGCTTTCCTGCGGACTCCATCCTCAAAAGCACCTGTTTTCGCTTTCAGCAACCTCCGGAGCAAAAAAGACAAACGTCCAGCTTTTGCTGCCACAGCAAAGGTGCCAGCGGGGAAAAGTAATGCTGGTTCTCACTGCCTCCTGGAACCCTTTCAAATGCCACAGACAATTTGGCCCTCTCTGCTTTCCTGCGGACTCCATCCTCAAAAGAACCTATTTTCGCTTTCGGCGCCCTCCGGAGCAAAAAAGACAAACGTCCATCTTTTGCTGCCACAGCAAAGGTGCCAGCGGGGAAAAGTAATGCTGGTTCTCACTGCCTCCTGGAACCCTTTCAAATGCCACAGACAATTTGGCCCTCTCTGCTTTCCTGCGGACTCCATCCTCAAAAGCACCTGTTTTCGCTTTCGGCAGCCTCCGGAGCAAAAAAGACAAACGTCCAGCTTTTGCTGCCACAGCAAAGGTGCCAGCGGGGAAAAGGAATGCTGGTTCTCACTGCCTCCTGGAACCCTTTCAAATGCCACAGACAATTTGGCCCTCTCTGCTTTCCTGTGGACTCCATCCTCAAAAGCACCTGTTTTCGCTTTCGGCAGCCTCCGGAGCAAAAAAGACAAACGTCCAGCTTTTGCTGCCACAGCAAAGGTGCCAGCGGGGAAAAGTAATGCTGGTTCTCACTGCCTCCTAGAACATCTTCAAATGCCTCAGAAAATTTGGCCCTCTCTGCTTTCCTGCGGACTCCATCCTCAAAAGCAGCTGTTTTCGCTTTCGGCAGCCTCCGGAGCAAAAAAGACAAACGTCCAGCTTTTGCTGCCACAGCAAAGGTGCCAGCGGGGAAAAGGAATGCTGGTTCTCACTGCCTCCTGGAACCCTTTCAAATGCCACAGACAATTTGGCCCTCTCTGCTTTCCTGCGGACTCCATCCTCAAAAGAACCTATTTTCGCTTTCGGCGCCCTCCGGAGCAAAAAAGACAAACGTCCAGCTTTTCTGCCAGAGCAAAGGTGCCAGCGGGGAAAAGTAATGCTGGTTCTCACTGCCTCCTGGAACCCTTTCAAATGCCACAGACAATTTGGCCCTCTCTGCTTTCCTGCGGACTCCATCCTCAAAAGCACCTGTTTTCGCTTTCGGCAGCCTCCGGAGCAAAAAAGACAAACGTCCAGCTTTTGCTGCCACAGCAAAGGTGCCAGCGGGGAAAAGTAATGCTGGTTCTCACTGCCTCCTGGAACCCTTTCAAATGCCACGGACAATTTGGCCCTCTCTGCTTTCCTGCGGACTCCATCCTCAAAAGCACCTGTTTTCGCTTTCGGCAGCCTCCGGAGCAAAAAAGACAAACGTCCAGCTTTTGCTGCCACAGCAAAGGTGCCAGCGGGGAAAAGTAATGCTGGTTCTCACTGCCTCCTAGAACATCTTCAAATGCCTCAGAAAATTTGGCCCTCTCTGCTTTCCTGCGGACTCCATCCTCAAAAGCAGCTGTTTTCGCTTTCGGCAGCCTCCGGAGCAAAAAAGACAAACGTCCAGCTTTTGCTGCCACAGCAAAGGTGCCAGCGGGGAAAAGGAATGCTGGTTCTCACTGCCTCCTGGAACCCTTTCAAATGCCACAGACAATTTGGCCCTCTCTGCTTTCCTGCGGACTCCATCCTCAAAAGAACCTATTTTCGCTTTCGGCGCCCTCCGGAGCAAAAAAGACAAACGTCCAGCTTTTCTGCCAGAGCAAAGGTGCCAGCGGGGAAAAGTAATGCTGGTTCTCACTGCCTCCTGGAACCCTTTCAAATGCCACAGACAATTTGGCCCTCTCTGCTTTCCTGCGGACTCCATCCTCAAAAGCACCTGTTTTCGCTTTCGGCAGCCTCCGGAGCAAAAAAGACAAACGTCCAGCTTTTGCTGCCACAGCAAAGGTGCCAGCGGGGAAAAGTAATGCTGGTTCTCACTGCCTCCTGGAACCCTTTCAAATGCCACGGACAATTTGGCCCTCTCTGCTTTCCTGCGGACTCCATCCTCAAAAGCACCTGTTTTCGCTTTCGGCAGCCTCCGGAGCAAAAAAGACAAACGTCCAGCTTTTGCTGCCACAGCAAAGGTGCCAGCGGGGAAAAGTAATGCTGGTTCTCACTGCCTCCTGGAACCCTTTCAAATGCCACAGACAATTTGGCCCTCTTTGCTTTGCTGCGGACTCCATCCTCAAAAGCAGCTGTTTTCGCTTTCGGCAGCCTCCGGAGCAAAAAAGACAAACGTCCAGCTTTTGCTGCCACAGCAAAGGTGCCAGCGGGGAAAAGTAATGCTGGTTCTCACTGCCTCCTGGAACCCTTTCAAATGCCTCAGACAATTTGGCCCTCTCTGCTTTCCTGCGGACTCCATCCTCAAAAGCAGCTGTTTTCGCTTTCGGCAGCCTCCGGAGCAAAAAAGACAAACGTCCAGCTTTTGCTGCCACAGCAAAGGTGCCAGCGGGGAAAAGGAATGCTGGTTCTCACTGCCTCCTGGAACCCTTTCAAATGCCACAGACAATTTGGCCCTCTCTGCTTTCCTGCGGACTCCATCCTCAAAAGAACCTATTTTCGCTTTAGGCGCCCTCCGGAGCAAAAAAGACAAACGTCCAGCTTTTGCTGCCACAGCAAAGGTGCCAGCGGGGAAAAGTAATGCTGGTTCTCACTGCCTCCTGGAACCCTTTCAAATGCCACAGACAATTTGGCCCTCTCTGCTTTCCTGCGGACTCCATCCTCAAAAGCACCTGTTTTCGCTTTCGGCAGCCTCCGGAGCAAAAAAGACAAACGTCCAGCTTTTGCTGCCACAGCAAAGGTGCCAGCGGGGAAAAGGAATGCTGGTTCTCACTGCCTCCTGGAACCCTTTCAAATGCCACAGACAATTTGGCCCTCTCTGCTTTCCTGTGGACTCCATCCTCAAAAGCACCTGTTTTCGCTTTCGTCAGCCTCCGGAGCAAAAAAGACAAACGTCCAGCTTTTGCTGCCACAGCAAAGGTGCCAGCGGGGAAAAGTAATGCTGGTTCTCACTGCCTCCTGGAACCCTATCAAATGCCGCAGACAATTTGGCCCTCTCTGCTTTCCTGCGGACTCTATCCTCAAAAGCGCCTTTTTTCACTTTCGGCGCCCTCTGGTGGTAAAAAGACAAACGTCCAGCTTTTGCTGCCGCAGCAAAGGTGCCAGCGGGGAAAAGTAATGCTGGTCCTCACTGCCTCCTGGAACCTCTTTAAATGCCAAAGACAATTTGGCCCTCTCTGCTTTCCTGCGGACTCCATCCTCAAAAGCACCTGTTTTCGCTTTCGGCAGCCTCCGGAGCAAAAAAGACAAACGTCCAGCTTTTGCTGCCACAGCAAAGGTGCCAGCGGGGAAAAGTAATGCTGGTTCTCACTGCCTCCTGGAACCCTTTCAAATGCCACAGACAATTTGGCCCTCTCTGCTTTCCTGCGGACTCCATCCTCAAAAGAACCTATTTTCGCTTTCGGCAGCCTCCGGAGCAAAAAAGACAAACGTCCAGCTTTTGCTGCCACAGCAAAGGTGCCAGCGGGGAAAAGTAATGCTGGTTCTCACTGCCTCCTGGAACCCTTTCAAATGCCACAGACAATTTGGCCCTCTCTGCTTTCCTGCGGACTCCATCCTCAAAAGAACCTATTTTCGCTTTCGGCAGCCTCCGGAGCAAAAAAGACAAACGTCCAGCTTTTGCTGCCACAGCAAAGGTGCCAGCGGGGAAAAGTAATGCTGGTCCTCACTGCCTCCTGGAACCTTTTTAAATGCCCCAGACAATTTGGCCCTCTCTGCTTTCCTGCGGACTCCATCCTCAAAAGCACCTGTTTTCGCTTTCGGCAGCCTCCGGAGCAAAAAAGACAAACGTCCAGCTTTTGCTGCCACAGCAAAGGTGCCAGCGGGGAAAAGTAATGCTGGTTCTCACTGCCTCCTGGAACCCTTTCAAATGCCACAGACAATTTGGCCCTCTCTGCTTTCCTGCGGACTCTATCCTCAAAAGCGCCTTTTTTCTACTTTCAGCGCCATCCGGTGGTAAAAAGACAAACGTCCAGCTTTTGCTGCCGCAGCAAAGGTGCCAGCGGGGAAAAGTAATGCTGGTCCTCACTGCCTCCTGGAACCTCTTTAAATGCCAAAGACAATTTGGCCCTCTCTGCTTTCCTGAGGACTCCATCCTCAAAAGCAGCTGTTTTCGCTTTGGGCAGCCTCCGGAGCAAAAAAGACAAACGTCCAGCTTTTGCTGCCACAGCAAAGGTGCCAGCGGGGAAAAGTAATGCTGGTTCTCACTGCCTCCTGGAACCCTTTCAAATGCCACAGACAATTTGGCCCTCTCTGCTTTCCTGCGGACTCCATCCTCAAAAGAACCTATTTTCGCTTTCGGCGCCCTCCGGAGCAAAAAAGACAAACGTTCATCTTTTGCTGCCACAGCAAAGGTACCAGCGGGGAAAAGTAATGCTGGTTCTCACTGCCTCCTGGAACTCCTTCAAATGCCACGGACAATTTGGCTCTCTCTGCTTTCCTGCGGACTCCATCCTCAAAAGAACCTGTTTTCGCTTTCGGCAACCTCCGGAGCAAAAAAGACAAACGTCCAGCTTTTGCTGCCACAGCAAAGGTACCAGCGGGGAAAAGTAATGCTGGTTCTCACTGCCTCCTGGAACCCTTTCAAATGCCACAGACAATTTGGCCCTCTCTGCTTTCCTGCGGACTCCATCCTCAAAAGCACCTATTTTCGCTTTCGGCGCCCTCCGGAGCAAAAAAGACAAACGTCCAGCTTTTGCTGCCACAGCAAAGATGCCAGCGGGGAAAAGTAATGCTGGTTCTCACTGCCTCCTGGAACCCTTTCAAATGCCACAGACAATTTGGCCCTCTCTGCTTTCCTGCGGACTCCATCCTCAAAAGCACCTGTTTTCGCTTTCAGCAGCCTCCGGAGCAAATAAGACAAACGTCCAGCTTTTGCTGCCACAGCAAAGGTGCCAGCGGGGAAAAGTAATGCTGGTTCTCACTGCCTCCTGGAACTCCTTCAAATGCCCCAGACAATTTGTCCCTCTCTGCTTTCCTGCGGACTCCATCCTCAAAAGCACCTGTTTTCGCTTTCGGCAACCTCCGGAGCAAAAAAGACAAACGTCCAGCTTTTGCTGCCACAGCAAAGGTGCCAGCGGGGAAAAGTAATGCTGGTTCTCACTGCCTCCTGGAACCCTTTCAAATGCCACAGACAATTTGGCCCTCTCTGCTTTCCTGCGGACTCCATCCTCAAAAGCACCTGTTTTCGCTTTTGGCAACCTCCGGAGCAAAAAAGACAAACGTCCAGCTTTTGCTGCCACAGCAAAGGTGCCAGCGGGGAAAAGTAATGCTGGTTCTCACTGCCTCCTGGAACCCTTTCAAATGCCACAGACAATTTGGCCCTCTCTGCTTTCCTGCGGACTCTATCCTCAAAAGCGCCTTTTTTCACTTTCGGCGCCCTCCGGTGGTAAAAAGACAAACGTCCAGCTTTTGCTGCCGCAGCAAAGGTGCCAGCGGGGAAAAGTAATGCTGGTCCTCACTGCCTCCTGGAACCTCTTTAAATGCCAAAGACAATTTGGCCCTCTCTGCTTTCCTGCGGACTCCATCCTCAAAAGCACCTGTTTTCGCTTTCGGCAGCCTCCGGAGCAAAAAAGACAAACGTCCAGCTTTTGCTGCCACAGCAAAGGTGCCAGCGGGGAAAAGTAATGCTGGTTCTCACTGCCTCCTGGAACCCTTTCAAATGCCACGGACAATTTGGCCCTCTCTGCTTTCCTGCGGACTCCATCCTCAAAAGCACCTGTTTTCGCTTTCGGCAGCCTCCGGAGCAAAAAAGACAAACGTCCAGCTTTTGCTGCCACAGCAAAGGTGCCAGCGGGGAAAAGTAATGCTGGTTCTCACTGCCTCCTGGAAACCTTTCAAATGCCACAGACAATTTGGCCCTCTTTGCTTTGCTGCGGACTCCATCCTCAAAAGCAGCTGTTTTCGCTTTCGGCAGCCTCCGGAGCAAAAAAGACAAACGTCCAGCTTTTGCTGCCACAGCAAAGGTGCCAGCGGGGAAAAGGAATGCTGGTTCTCACTGCCTCCTGGAACCCTTTCAAATGCCACAGACAATTTGGCCCTCTCTGCTTTCCTGCGGACTCCATCCTCAAAAGCACCTGTTTTCGCTTTCGGCAGCCTCCGGAGCAAAAAAGACAAACGTCCAGCTTTTGCTGCCACAACAAAGGTGCCAGCGGGGAAAAGTAATGTTGGTTCTCACTGCCTCCTGGAACCCTTTCAAATGCCACAGACAATTTGGCCCTCTCTGCTTTCCTGCGGACTCCATCCTCAACAGCACCTGTTTTCGCTTTCGGCGCCCTCCGGTGGTAAAAAGACAAACGTCCAGCTTTTGCTGCCGCAGCAAAGGTGCCAGCGGGGAAAAGTAATGCTGGTCCTCACTGCCTCCTGGAACCTCTTTAAATGCCAAAGACAATTTGGCCCTCTCTGCTTTCCTGCGGACTCCATCCTCAAAAGCACCTGTTTTCGCTTTCGGCAGCCTCCGGAGCAAAAAAGACAAACGTCCAGCTTTTGCTGCCACAGCAAAGGTGCCAGCGGGGAAAAGTAATGCTGGTTCTCACTGCCTCCTGGAACCCTTTCAAATGCCACGGACAATTTGGCCCTCTCTGCTTTCCTGCGGACTCCATCCTCAAAAGCACCTGTTTTCGCTTTCGGCAGCCTCCGGAGCAAAAAAGACAAACGTCCAGCTTTTGCTGCCACAGCAAAGGTGCCAGCGGGGAAAAGTAATGCTGGTTCTCACTGCCTCCTGGAAACCTTTCAAATGCCACAGACAATTTGGCCCTCTTTGCTTTGCTGCGGACTCCATCCTCAAAAGCAGCTGTTTTCGCTTTCGGCAGCCTCCGGAGCAAAAAAGACAAACGTCCAGCTTTTGCTGCCACAGCAAAGGTGCCAGCGGGGAAAAGGAATGCTGGTTCTCACTGCCTCCTGGAACCCTTTCAAATGCCACAGACAATTTGGCCCTCTCTGCTTTCCTGCGGACTCCATCCTCAAAAGCACCTGTTTTCGCTTTCGGCAGCCTCCGGAGCAAAAAAGACAAACGTCCAGCTTTTGCTGCCACAACAAAGGTGCCAGCGGGGAAAAGTAATGCTGGTTCTCACTGCCTCCTGGAACCTCTTCAAATGCCTCAGACAATTTGGCCCTCTCTGCTTTCCTGCGGACTCCATCCTCAAAAGCACCTGTTTTCGCTTTCGGCAGCCTCCGGAGCAAAAAAGACAAACGTCCAGCTTTTGCTGCCACAGCAAAGGTGCCAGCGGGGAAAAGTAATGCTGGTTCTCACTGCCTCCTGGAACCCTTTCAAATGCCACAGACAATTTGGCCCTCTCTGCTTTCCTGCGGACTCCATCCTCAAAAGCACCTGTTTTCGCTTTTGGCAACCTCCGGAGCAAAAAAGACAAACGTCCAGCTTTTGCTGCCACAGCAAAGGTGCCAGCGGGGAAAAGTAATGCTGGTTCTCACTGCCTCCTGGAACCCTTTCAAATGCCACAGACAATTTGGCCCTCTCTGCTTTCCTGCGGACTCTATCCTCAAAAGCGCCTTTTTTCACTTTCGGCGCCCTCCGGTGGTAAAAAGACAAACGTCCAGCTTTTGCTGCCGCAGCAAAGGTGCCAGCGGGGAAAAGTAATGCTGGTCCTCACTGCCTCCTGGAACCTCTTTAAATGCCAAAGACAATTTGGCCCTCTCTGCTTTCCTGCGGACTCCATCCTCAAAAGCAGCTGTTTTCGCTTTCGGCAACCTCCGGAGCAAAAAAGACAAACGTCCATCTTTTGCTGCCACAGCAAAGGTGCCAGCGGGGAAAAGTAATGCTGGTTCTCACTGCCTCCTGGAACCCTTTCAAATGCCACGGACAATTTGGCCCTCTCTGCTTTCCTGCGGACTCCATCCTCAAAAGCACCTGTTTTCGCTTTCGGCAGCCTCCGGAGCAAAAAAGACAAACGTCCAGCTTTTGCTGCCACAGCAAAGGTGCCAGCGGGGAAAAGTAATGCTGGTTCTCACTGCCTCCTGGAAACCTTTCAAATGCCACAGACAATTTGGCCCTCTTTGCTTTGCTGCGGACTCCATCCTCAAAAGCAGCTGTTTTCGCTTTCGGCAGCCTCCGGAGCAAAAAAGACAAACGTCCAGCTTTTGCTGCCACAGCAAAGGTGCCAGCGGGGAAAAGGAATGCTGGTTCTCACTGCCTCCTGGAACCCTTTCAAATGCCACAGACAATTTGGCCCTCTCTGCTTTCCTGCGGACTCCATCCTCAAAAGCACCTGTTTTCGCTTTCGGCAGCCTCCGGAGCAAAAAAGACAAACGTCCAGCTTTTGCTGCCACAACAAAGGTGCCAGCGGGGAAAAGTAATGTTGGTTCTCACTGCCTCCTGGAACCCTTTCAAATGCCACAGACAATTTGGCCCTCTCTGCTTTCCTGCGGACTCCATCCTCAACAGCACCTGTTTTCGCTTTCGGCGCCCTCCGGTGGTAAAAAGACAAACGTCCAGCTTTTGCTGCCGCAGCAAAGGTGCCAGCGGGGAAAAGTAATGCTGGTCCTCACTGCCTCCTGGAACCTCTTTAAATGCCAAAGACAATTTGGCCCTCTCTGCTTTCCTGCGGACTCCATCCTCAAAAGCACCTGTTTTCGCTTTCGGCAGCCTCCGGAGCAAAAAAGACAAACGTCCAGCTTTTGCTGCCACAGCAAAGGTGCCAGCGGGGAAAAGTAATGCTGGTTCTCACTGCCTCCTGGAACCCTTTCAAATGCCACGGACAATTTGGCCCTCTCTGCTTTCCTGCGGACTCCATCCTCAAAAGCACCTGTTTTCGCTTTCGGCAGCCTCCGGAGCAAAAAAGACAAACGTCCAGCTTTTGCTGCCACAGCAAAGGTGCCAGCGGGGAAAAGTAATGCTGGTTCTCACTGCCTCCTGGAAACCTTTCAAATGCCACAGACAATTTGGCCCTCTTTGCTTTGCTGCGGACTCCATCCTCAAAAGCAGCTGTTTTCGCTTTCGGCAGCCTCCGGAGCAAAAAAGACAAACGTCCAGCTTTTGCTGCCACAGCAAAGGTGCCAGCGGGGAAAAGGAATGCTGGTTCTCACTGCCTCCTGGAACCCTTTCAAATGCCACAGACAATTTGGCCCTCTCTGCTTTCCTGCGGACTCCATCCTCAAAAGCACCTGTTTTCGCTTTCGGCAGCCTCTGGAGCAAAAAAGACAAACGTCCAGCTTTTGCTGCCACAACAAAGGTGCCAGCGGGGAAAAGTAATGCTGGTTCTCACTGCCTCCTGGAACCCTTTCAAATGCCACAGACAATTTGGCCCTCTCTGCTTTCCTGCGGACTCCATCCTCAAAAGCACCTGTTTTCGCTTTCGGCAGCCTCTGGAGCAAAAAAGACAAACGTCCAGCTTTTGCTGCCACAGCAAAGGTGCCAGCGGGGAAAAGTAATGCTGGTTCTCACTGCCTCCTGGAACCCTTTCAAATGCCACAGACAATTTGGCCCTCTCTGCTTTCCTGCGGACTCCATCCTCAAAAGCACCTGTTTTCGCTTTCGGCAGCCTCCGGAGCAAAAAAGACAAACGTCCAGCTTTTGCTGCCACAGCAAAGGTGCCAGCGGGGAAAAGTAATGCTGGTTCTCACTGCCTCCTGGAACCCTTTCAAATGCCACAGACAATTTGGCCCTCTCTGCTTTCCTGCGGACTCCATCCTCAAAAGCACCTGTTTTCGCTTTCGGCAGCCTCCGGAGCAAAAAAGACAAACGTCCAGCTTTTGCTGCCACAGCAAAGGTGCCAGCGGGGAAAAGTAATGCTGGTTCTCACTGCCTCCTGGAACCTCTTCAAATGCCTCAGACAATTTGGCCCTCTCTGCTTTCCTGCGGACTCCATCCTCAAAAGCACCTGTTTTCGCTTTCGGCAGCCTCCGGAGCAAAAAAGACAAACGTCCAGCTTTTGCTGCCACAGCAAAGGTGCCAGCGGGGAAAAGTAATGCTGGTTCTCACTGCCTCCTGGAACCCTTTCAAATGCCACAGACAATTTGGCCCTCTCTGCTTTCCTGCGGACTCCATCCTCAAAAGCACCTGTTTTCGCTTTTGGCAACCTCCGGAGCAAAAAAGACAAACGTCCAGCTTTTGCTGCCACAGCAAAGGTGCCAGCGGGGAAAAGTAATGCTGGTTCTCACTGCCTCCTGGAACCCTTTCAAATGCCACAGACAATTTGGCCCTCTCTGCTTTCCTGCGGACTCTATCCTCAAAAGCGCCTTTTTTCACTTTCGGCGCCCTCCGGTGGTAAAAAGACAAACGTCCAGCTTTTGCTGCCGCAGCAAAGGTGCCAGCGGGGAAAAGTAATGCTGGTCCTCACTGCCTCCTGGAACCTCTTTAAATGCCAAAGACAATTTGGCCCTCTCTGCTTTCCTGCGGACTCCATCCTCAAAAGCAGCTGTTTTCGCTTTCGGCAACCTCCGGAGCAAAAAAGACAAACGTCCATCTTTTGCTGCCACAGCAAAGGTGCCAGCGGGGAAAAGTAATGCTGGTTCTCACTGCCTCCTGGAACCCTTTCAAATGCCACAGACAATTTGGCCCTCTCTGCTTTCCTGTGGACTCCATCCTCAAAAGCACCTGTTTTCGCTTTCGGCAGCCTCCGGAGCAAAAAAGACAAACGTCCAGCTTTTGCTGCCACAGCAAAGGTGCCAGCGGGGAAAAGTAATGCTGGTTCTCACTGCCTCCTAGAACATCTTCAAATGCCTCAGACAATTTGGCCCTCTCTGCTTTCCTGCGGACTCCATCCTCAAAAGCACCTGTTTTCGCTTTCGGCAGCCTCCGGAGCAAAAAAGACAAACGTCCAGCTTTTGCTGCCACAGCAAAGGTGCCAGCGGGGAAAAGGAATGCTGGTTCTCACTGCCTCCTGGAACCCTTTCAAATGCCCCAGACAATTTGGCCCTCTCTGCTTTCCTGCGGACTCCATCCTCAAAAGAACCTATTTTCGCTTTCGGCGCCCTCCGGAGCAAAAAAGACAAACGTCCAGCTTTTGCTGCCACAGCAAAGGTGCCGGCGGGGAAAAGTAATGCTGGTTCTCACTGCCTCCTGGAACCCTTTCAAATGCCACAGACAATTTGGCCCTCTCTGCTTTCCTGCGGACTCCATCCTCAAAAGCACCTGTTTTCGCTTTCGGCAGCCTCCGGAGCAAAAAAGACAAACGTCCAGCTTTTGCTGCCACAGCAAAGGTGCCAGCGGGGAAAAGTAATGCTGGTTCTCACTGCCTCCTGGAACCCTTTCAAATGCCACAGACAATTTGGCCCTCTCTGCTTTCCTGCGGACTCCATCATCAAAAGCAGCTGTTTTCGCTTTCGGCAGCCTCCGGAGCAAAAAAGACAAACGTCCAGCTTTTGCTGCCACAGCAAAGGTGCCAGCGGGGAAAAGTAATGCTGGTTCTCACTGCCTCCTGGAACCCTTTCAAATGCCACAGACAATTTGGCCCTCTTTGCTTTGCTGCGGACTCCATCCTCAAAAGCAGCTGTTTTCGCTTTCGGCAGCCTCCGGAGCAAAAAAGACAAACGTCCAGCTTTTGCTGCCACAGCAAAGGTGCCAGCGGGGAAAAGTAATGCTGGTTCTCACTGCCTCCTGGAACCCTTTCAAATGCCTCAGACAATTTGGCCCTCTCTGCTTTCCTGCGGACTCCATCCTCAAAAGCAGCTGTTTTCGCTTTCGGCAGCCTCCGGAGCAAAAAAGACAAACGTCCAGCTTTTGCTGCCACAGCAAAGGTGCCAGCGGGGAAAAGGAATGCTGGTTCTCACTGCCTCCTGGAACCCTTTCAAATGCCACAGACAATTTGGCCCTCTCTGCTTTCCTGCGGACTCCATCCTCAAAAGCACCTGTTTTCGCTTTCGGCAGCCTCCGGAGCAAAAAAGACAAACGTCCAGCTTTTGCTGCCACAGCAAAGGTGCCAGCGGGGAAAAGTAATGCTGGTTCTCACTGCCTCCTAGAACATCTTCAAATGCCTCAGACAATTTGGCCCTCTCTGCTTTCCTGCGGACTCCATCCTCAAAAGCAGCTGTTTTCGCTTTCGGCAGCCTCCGGAGCAAAAAAGACAAACGTCCAGCTTTTGCTGCCACAGCAAAGGTGCCAGCGGGGAAAAGGAATGCTGGTTCTCACTGCCTCCTGGAACCTCTTCAAATGCCTCAGACAATTTGGCCCTCTCTGCTTTCCTGCGGACTCCATCCTCAAAAGCAGCTGTTTTCGCTTTCGGCAGCCTCCGGAGCAAAAAAGACAAACGTCCAGCTTTTGCTGCCACAGCAAAGGTGCCAGCGGGGAAAAGTAATGCTGGTTCTCACTGCCTCCTGGAACCCTTTCAAATGCCACAGACAATTTGGCCCTCTCTGCTTTCCTGTGGACTCCATCCTCAAAAGCACCTGTTTTCGCTTTCGGCAGCCTCCGGAGCAAAAAAGACAAACGTCCAGCTTTTGCTGCCACAGCAAAGGTGCCAGCGGGGAAAAGTAATGCTGGTTCTCACTGCCTCCTGGAACCTCTTCAAATGCCTCAGACAATTTGGCCCTCTCTGCTTTCCTGCGGACTCCATCCTCAAAAGCACCTGTTTTCGCTTTCGGCAGCCTCCGGAGCAAAAAAGACAAACGTCCAGCTTTTGCTGCCACAGCAAAGGTGCCAGCGGGGAAAAGTAATGCTGGTTCTCACTGCCTCCTGGAACCCTTTCAAATGCCACAGACAATTTGGCCCTCTCTGCTTTCCTGCAAAATCCATCCTCAAAAGCACCTGTTTTCGCTTTTGGCAACCTCCGGAGCAAAAAAGACAAACGTGCAGCTTTTGCTGCCACAGCAAAGGTGCCAGCGGGGAAAAGTAATGCTGGTTCTCACTGCCTCCTGGAACCCTTTCAAATGCCACAGACAATTTGGCCCTCTCTGCTTTCCTGCGGACTCTATCCTCAAAAGCGCCTTTTTTCACTTTCGGCGCCCTCCGGTGGTAAAAAGACAAACGTCCAGCTTTTGCTGCCGCAGCAAAGGTGCCAGCGGGGAAAAGTAATGCTGGTCCTCACTGCCTCCTGGAACCTCTTTAAATGCCAAAGACAATTTGGCCCTCTCTGCTTTCCTGCGGACTCCATCCTCAAAAGCACCTGTTTTCGCTTTCGGCAGCCTCCGGAGCAAAAAAGACAAACGTCCAGCTTTTGCTGCCACAGCAAAGGTGCCAGCGGGGAAAAGTAATGCTGGTTCTCACTGCCTCCTGGAACCCTTTCAAATGCCACGGACAATTTGGCCCTCTCTGCTTTCCTGCGGACTCCATCCTCAAAAGCAGCTGTTTTCGCTTTCGGCAGCCTCCGGAGCAAAAAAGACAAACGTCCAGCTTTTGCTGCCACAGCAAAGGTGCCAGCGGGGAAAAGTAATGCTGGTTCTCACTGCCTCCTGGAACCCTTTCAAATGCCACAGACAATTTGGCCCTCTTTGCTTTGCTGCGGACTCCATCCTCAAAAGCAGCTGTTTTCGCTTTCGGCAGCCTCCGGAGCAAAAAAGACAAACGTCCAGCTTTTGCTGCCACAGCAAAGGTGCCAGCGGGGAAAAGTAATGCTGGTTCTCACTGCCTCCTGGAACCCTTTCAAATGCCACAGACAATTTGGCCCTCTCTGCTTTCCTGCGGACTCCATCCTCAAAAGAACCTATTTTCGCTTTCGGCGCCCTCCGGAGCAAAAAAGACAAACGTCCAGCTTTTGCTGCCACAGCAAAGGTGCCAGCGGGGAAAAGGAATGCTGGTTCTCACTGCCTCCTGGAACCCTTTCAAATGCCACAGACAATTTGGCCCTCTCTGCTTTCCTGTGGACTCCATCCTCAAAAGCACCTGTTTTCGCTTTCGGCAGCCTCCGGAGCAAAAAAGACAAACGTCCAGCTTTTGCTGCAACAGCAAAGGTGCCAGCGGGGAAAAGTAATGCTGATTCTCACTGCCTCCTAGAACATCTTCAAATGCCTCAGACAATTTGGCCCTCTCTGCTTTCCTGCGGACTCCATCCTCAAAAGCAGCTGTTTTCGCTTTCGGCAGCCTCCGGAGCAAAAAAGACAAACGTCCAGCTTTTGCTGCCACAGCAAAGGTGCCAGCGGGGAAAAGTAATGCTGGTTCTCACTGCCTCCTGGAACCTCTTCAAATGCCACAGACAATTTGGCCCTCTCTGCTTTCCTGCGGACTCCATCCTCAAAAGCACCTGTTTTCGCTTTCGGCAGCCTCCGGAGCAAAAAAGACAAACGTCCAGCTTTTGCTGCCACAGCAAAGGTGCCAGCAGGGAAAAGTAATGCTGGTTCTCACTGCCTCCTGGAACCCTTTCAAATGCCACAGACAATTTGGCCCTCTCTGCTTTCCTGTGGACTCCATCCTCAAAAGCACCTGTTTTCGCTTTCGGCAGCCTCCGGAGCAAAAAAGACAAACGTCCAGCTTTTGCTGCCACAGCAAAGGTGCCAGCGGGGAAAAGTAATGCTGGTTCTCACTGCCTCCTGGAACCTCTTCAAATGCCTCAGACAATTTGGCCCTCTCTGCTTTCCTGCGGACTCCATCCTCAAAAGCAGCTCTTTTCGCTTTCGGCAACCTCCGGAGCAAAAAAGACAAACGTCCAGCTTTTGCTGCCACAGCAAAGGTGCCAGCGGGGAAAAGTAATGCTGGTTCTCACTGCCTCCTGGAACTCCTTCAAATGCCACGGACAATTTGGCCCTCTCTGCTTTCCTGCGGACTCCATCCTCAAAAGAACCTGTTTTCGCTTTCGGCAGCCTCCGGAGCAAAAAAGACAAACGTCCAGCTTTTGCTGCCACAGCAAAGGTGCCAGCGGGGAAAAGTAATGCTGGTTCTCACTGCCTCCTGGAACCCTTTCAAATGCCACAGACAATTTGGCCCTCTCTGCTTTCCTGCGGACTCCATCCTCAAAAGCACCTGTTTTCGCTTTTGGCAACCTCCGGAGCAAAAAAGACAAACGTCCAGCTTTTGCTGCCACAGCAAAGGTGCCAGCGGGGAAAAGTAATGCTGGTTCTCACTGCCTCCTGGAACCCTTTCAAATGCCACAGACAATTTGGCCCTCTCTGCTTTCCTGCGGACTCTATCCTCAAAAGCGCCTTTTTTCACTTTCGGCGCCCTCCGGTGGTAAAAAGACAAACGTCCAGCTTTTGCTGCCGCAGCAAAGGTGCCAGCGGGGAAAAGTAATGCTGGTTCTCACTGCCTCCTGGAACCCTTTCAAATGCCACAGACAATTTGGCCCTCTCTGCTTTGCTGCGGACTCCATCCTCAAAAGCAGCTGTTTTCGCTTTCGGCAGACTCCGGAGCAAAAAAGACAAACGTCCAGCTTTTGCTGCCACAGCAAAGGTGCCAGCGGGGAAAAGGAATGCTGGTTCTCACTGCCTCCTGGAACCCTTTCAAATGCCACAGACAATTTGGCCCTCTCTGCTTTCCTGCGGACTCCATCCTCAAAAGAACCTATTTTTGCTTTCGGCGCCCTCCGGAGCAAAAAAGACAAACGTTTAGCTTTTGCTGCCACAGCAAAGGTGCCAGCGGGGAAAAGTAATGCTGGTTCTCACTGCCTCCTGGAACCCTTTCAAATGCCACAGACAATTTGGCCCTCTCTGCTTTCCTGCGGACTCCATCCTCAAAAGCAGCTGTTTTCGCTTTCGGCAGCCTCCGGAGCAAAAAAGACAAACGTCCAGCTTTTGCTGCCACAGCAAAGGTGCCAGCGGGGAAAAGGAATGCTGGTTCTCACTGCCTCCTGGAACCCTTTCAAATGCCACAGACAATTTGGCCCTCTCTGCTTTCCTGCGGACTCCATCCTCAAAAGCACCTGTTTTCGCTTTCGGCAGCCTCCGGAGCAAAAAAGACAAACGTCCAGCTTTTGCTGCCACAGCAAAGGTGCCAGCGGGGAAAAGTAATGCTGGTTCTCACTGCCTCCTAGAACATCTTCAAATGCCTCAGACAATTTGGCCCTCTCTGCTTTCCTGCGGACTCCATCCTCAAAAGCAGCTGTTTTCGCTTTCGGCAGCCTCCGAAGCAAAAAAGACAAACGTCCAGCTTTTGCTGCCACAGCAAAGGTGCCAGCGGGGAAAAGTAATGCTGGTTCTCACTGCCTCCTGGAACCTCTTCAAATGCCTCAGACAATTTGGCCCTCTCTGCTTTCCTGCGGACTCCATCCTCAAAAGCAGCTGTTTTCGCTTTCGGCAGCCTCCGGAGCAAAAAAGACAAACGTCCAGCTTTTGCTGCCACAGCAAAGGTGCCCGCGGGGAAAAGTAATGCTGGTTCTCACTGCCTCCTGGAACCCTTTCAAATGCCACAGACAATTTGGCCCTCTCTGCTTTCCTGTGGACTCCATCCTCAAAAGCACCTGTTTTCGCTTTCGGCAGCCTCCGGAGCAAAAAAGACAAACGTCCAGCTTTTGCTGCCACAGCAAAGGTGCCAGCGGGGAAAAGTAATGCTGGTTCTCACTGCCTCCTGGAACCTCTTCAAATGCCTCAGACAATTTGGCCCTCTCTGCTTTCCTGCGGACTCCATCCTCAAAAGCACCTGTTTTCGCTTTCGGCAGCCTCCGGAGCAAAAAAGACAAACGTCCAGCTTTTGCTGCCACAGCAAAGGTGCCAGCGGGGAAAAGTAATGCTGGTTCTCACTGCCTCCTGGAACCCTTTCAAATGCCACAGACAATTTGGCCCTCTCTGCTTTCCTGCGGACTCCATCCTCAAAAGCACCTGTTTTCGCTTTTGGCAACCTCCGGAGCAAAAAAGACAAACGTCCAGCTTTTGCTGCCACAGCAAAGGTGCCAGCGGGGAAAAGTAATGCTGGTTCTCACTGCCTCCTGGAACCCTTTCAAATGCCACAGACAATTTGGCCCTCTCTGCTTTCCTGCGGACTCTATCCTCAAAAGCGCCTTTTTTCACTTTCGGCGCCCTCCGGTGGTAAAAAGACAAACGTCCAGCTTTTGCTGCCGCAGCAAAGGTGCCAGCGGGGAAAAGTAATGCTGGTCCTCACTGCCTCCTGGAACCTCTTTAAATGCCAAAGACAATTTGGCCCTCTCTGCTTTCCTGCGGACTCCATCCTCAAAAGCACCTGTTTTCGCTTTCGGCAACCTCCGGAGCAAAAAAGACAAACGTCCAGCTTTTGCTGCCACAGCAAAGGTGCCAGCGGGGAAAAGTAATGCTGGTTCTCACTGCCTCCTGGAACCCTTTCAAATGCCACAGACAATTTGGCCCTCTCTGCTTTCCTGCGGACTCCATCCTCAAAAGAACCTATTTTCGCTTTCAGCGCCCTCCGGAGCAAAAAAGACAAACGTCCAGCTTTTGCTGCCACAGCAAAGGTGCCAGCGGGGAAAAGTAATGCTGGTTCTCACTGCCTCCTGGAACCCTTTCAAATGCCACAGACAATTTGGCCCTCTCTGCTTTCCTGCGGACTCCATCCTCAAAAGCACCTGTTTTCGCTTTCGGCAGCCTCCGGAGCAAAAAAGACAAACGTCCAGCTTTTGCTGCCACAGCAAAGGTGCCAGCGGGGAAAAGGAATGCTGGTTCTCACTGCCTCCTGGAACCCTTTCAAATGCCACAGACAATTTGGCCCTCTCTGCTTTCCTGTGGACTCCATCCTCAAAAGCACCTGTTTTCGCTTTCGGCAGCCTCCGGAGCAAAAAAGACAAACGTCCAGCTTTTGCTGCCACAGCAAAGGTGCCAGCGGGGAAAAGTAATGCTGGTTCTCACTGCCTCCTAGAACATCTTCAAATGCCTCAGACAATTTGGCCCTCTCTGCTTTCCTGCGGACTCCATCCTCAAAAGCAGCTGTTTTCGCTTTCGGCAGCCTCCGGAGCAAAAAAGACAAACGTCCAGCTTTTGCTGCCACAGCAAAGGTGCCAGCGGGGAAAAGGAATGCTGGTTCTCACTGCCTCCTGGAACCCTTTCAAATGCCACAGACAATTTGGCCCTCTCTGCTTTCCTGCGGACTCCATCCTCAAAAGAACCTATTTTCGCTTTCGGCGCCCTCCGGAGCAAAAAAGACAAACGTCCAGCTTTTGCTGCCACAGCAAAGGTGCCAGCGGGGAAAAGTAATGCTGGTTCTCACTGCCTCCTGGAACCCTTTCAAATGCCAAAGACAATTTGGCCCTCTCTGCTTTCCTGCGGACTCCATCCTCAAAAGCACCTGTTTTCGCTTTCGGCAGCCTCCGGAGCAAAAAAGACAAACGTCCAGCTTTTGCTGCCACAGCAAAGGTGCCAGCGGGGAAAAGGAATGCTGGTTCTCACGGCCTCCTGGAACCCTTTCAAATGCCACAGACAATTTGGCCCTCTCTGCTTTCCTGTGGACTCCATCCTCAAAAGCACCTGTTTTCGCTTTCGGCAGCCTCCGGAGCAAAAAAGACAAACGTCCAGCTTTTGCTGCCACAGCAAAGGTGCCAGCGGGGAAAAGTAATGCTGGTTCTCACTGCCTCCTGGAACCTCTTCAAATGCCTCAGACAATTTGGCCCTCTCTGCTTTCCTGCGGACTCCATCCTCAAAAGCAGCTGTTTTCGCTTTCGGCAGCCTCCGGAGCAAAAAAGACAAACGTCCAGCTTTTGCTGCCACAGCAAAGGTGCCAGCGGGGAAAAGTAATGCTGGTTCTCACTGCCTCCTGGAACCTCTTCAAATGCCTCAGACAATTTGGCCCTCTCTGCTTTCCTGCGGACTCCATCCTCAAAAGAACCTGTTTTCGCTTTCGGCAGCCTCCGGAGCAAAAAAGACAAACGTCCAGCTTTTGCTGCCACAGCAAAGGTGCCAGCGGGGAAAAGTAATGCTGGTTCTCACTGCCTCCTGGAACCCTTTCAAATGCCACAGACAATTTGGCCCTCTCTGCTTTCCTGCGGACTCCATCCTCAAAAGCACCTGTTTTCGCTTTTGGCAACCTCCGGAGCAAAAAAGACAAACGTCCAGCTTTTGCTGCCACAGCAAAGGTGCCAGCGGGGAAAAGTAATGCTGGTTCTCACTGCCTCCTGGAACCCTTTCAAATGCCACAGACAATTTGGCCCTCTCTGCTTTCCTGCGGACTCTATCCTCAAAAGCGCCTTTTTTCACTTTCGGCGCCCTCCGGTGGTAAAAAGACAAACGTCCAGCTTTTGCTGCCGCAGCAAAGGTGCCAGCGGGGAAAAGTAATGCTGGTCCTCACTGCCTCCTGGAACCTCTTTAAATGCCAAAGACAATTTGGCCCTCTCTGCTTTCCTGCGGACTCCATTCTCAAAAGCAGCTGTTTTCGCTTTCGGCAGCCTCCGGAGCAAAAAAGACAAACGTCCAGCTTTTGCTGCCACAGCAAAGGTGCCAGCGGGGAAAAGTAATGCTGGTTCTCACTGCCTCCTGGAACCCTTTCAAATGCCACGGACAATTTGGCCCTCTCTGCTTTCCTGCGGACTCCATCCTCAAAAGCACCTGTTTTCGCTTTCGGCAGCCTCCGGAGCAAAAAAGACAAACGTCCAGCTTTTGCTGCCACAGCAAAGGTGCCAGCGGGGAAAAGTAATGCTGGTTCTCACTGCCTCCTGGAACCCTTTCAAATGCCACAGACAATTTGGCCCTCTTTGCTTTGCTGCGGACTCCATCCTGAAAAGCAGCTGTTTTCGCTTTCGGCAGCCTCCGGATCAAAAAAGACAAACGTCCAGCTTTTGCTGCCACAGCAAAGGTGCCAGCGGGGAAAAGTAATGCTGGTTCTCACTGCCTCCTGGAACCCTTTCAAATGCCTCAGACAATTTGGCCCTCTCTGCTTTCCTGCGGACTCCATCCTCAAAAGCAGCTGTTTTCGCTTTCGGCAGCCTCCGGAGCAAAAAAGACAAACGTCCAGCTTTTGCTGCCACAGCAAAGGTGCCAGCGGGGAAAAGGAATGCTGGTTCTCACTGCCTCCTGGAACCCTTTCAAATGCCACAGACAATTTGGCCCTCTCTGCTTTCCTGCGGACTCCATCCTCAAAAGAACCTATTTTCGCTTTCGGCGCCCTCCGGAGCAAAAAAGACAAACGTCCAGCTTTTGCTGCCACAGCAAAGGTGCCAGCGGGGAAAAGTAATGCTGGTTCTCACTGCCTCCTGGAACCCTTTCAAATGCCACAGACAATTTGGCCCTCTCTGCTTTCCTGCGGACTCCATCCTCAAAAGCACCTGTTTTCGCTTTCGGCAGCCTCCGGAGCAAAAAAGACAAACGTCCAGCTTTTGCTGCCACAGCAAAGGTGCCAGCGGGGAAAAGTAATGCTGGTTCTCACTGCCTCCTGGAACCCTTTCAAATGCCACAGACAATTTGGCCCTCTCTGCTTTCCTGTGGACTCCATCCTCAAAAGCACCTGTTTTCGCTTTCGGCAGCCTCCGGAGCAAAAAAGACAAACGTCCAGCTTTTGCTGCCACAGCAAAGGTGCCAGCGGGGAAAAGTAATGCTGGTTCTCACTGCCTCCTAGAACATCTTCAAGTGCCTCAGACAATTTGGCCCTCTCTGCTTTCCTGCGGACTCCATCCTCAAAAGCAGCTGTTTTCGCTTTCGGCAGCCTCCGGAGCAAAAAAGACAAACGTCCAGCTTTTGCTGCCACAGCAAAGGTGCCAGCGGGGAAAAGGAATGCTGGTTCTCACTGCCTCCTGGAACCTCTTCAAATGCCTCAGACAATTTGGCCCTCTCTGCTTTCCTGCGGACTCCATCCTCAAAAGCACCTGTTTTCGCTTTCGGCAGCCTCCGGAGCAAAAAAGACAAACGTCCAGCTTTTGCTGCCACAGCAAAGGTGCCAGCGGGGAAAAGTAATGCTGGTTCTCACTGCCTCCTGGAACCCTTTCAAATGCCACAGACAATTTGGCCCTCTCTGCTTTCCTGTGGACTCCATCCTCAAAAGCACCTGTTTTCGCTTTCGGCAGCCTCCGGAGCAAAAAAGACAAACGTCCAGCTTTTGCTGCCACAGCAAAGGTGCCAGCGGGGAAAAGTAATGCTGGTTCTCACTGCCTCCTGGAACCTCTTCAAATGCCTCAGACAATTTGGCCCTCTCTGCTTTCCTGCGGACTCCATCCTCAAAAGCACCTGTTTTCGCTTTCGGCAGCCTCCGGAGCAAAAAAGACAAACGTCCAGCTTTTGCTGCCACAGCAAAGGTGCCAGCGGGGAAAAGTAATGCTGGTTCTCACTGCCTCCTGGAACCCTTTCAAATGCCACAGACAATTTGGCCCTCTCTGCTTTCCTGCGGACTCCATCCTCAAAAGCACCTGTTTTCGCTTTTGGCAACCTCCGGAGCAAAAAAGACAAACGTCCAGCTTTTGCTGCCACAGCAAAGGTGCCAGCGGGGAAAAGTAATGCTGGTTCTCACTGCCTCCTGGAACCCTTTCAAATGCCACAGACAATTTGGCACTCTCTGCTTTCCTGCGGACTCTATCCTCAAAAGCGCCTTTTTTCACTTTCGGCGCCCTCCGGAGCAAAAAAGACAAACGTCCAGCTTTTGCTGCCACAGCAAAGGTGCCAGCGGGGAAAAGTAATGCTGGTCCTCACTGCCTCCTGGAACCTCTTTAAATGCCAAAGACAATTTGGCCCTCTCTGCTTTCCTGCGGACTCCATCCTCAAAAGCACCTGTTTTCGCTTTCGGCAGCCTCCGGAGCAAAAAAGACAAACGTCCAGCTTTTGCTGCCACAGCAAAGGTGCCAGCGGGGAAAAGTAATGCTGGTTCTCACTGCCTCCTGGAACCCTTTCAAATGCCACGGACAATTTGGCCCTCTCTGCTTTCCTGCGGACTCCATCCTCAAAAGCAGCTGTTTTCGCTTTCGGCAGCCTCCGGAGCAAAAAAGACAAACGTCCAGCTTTTGCTGCCACAGCAAAGGTGCCAGCGGGGAAAAGTAATGCTGGTTCTCACTGCCTCCTGGAACCCTTTCAAATGCCACAGACAATTTGGCCCTCTTTGCTTTGCTGCGGACTCCATCCTCAAAAGCAGCTGTTTTCGCTTTCGGCAGCCTCCGGAGCAAAAAAGACAAACGTCCAGCTTTTGCTGCCACAGCAAAGGTGCCAGCGGGGAAAAGTAATGCTGGTTCTCACTGCCTCCTGGAACCCTTTCAAATGCCACAGACAATTTGGCCCTCTCTGCTTTCCTGCGGACTCCATCCTCAAAAGAACCTATTTTCGCTTTCGGCGCCCTCCGGAGCAAAAAAGACAAACGTCCAGCTTTTGCTGCCACAGCAAAGGTGCCAGCGGGGAAAAGTAATGCTGGTTCTCACTGCCTCCTGGAACCCTTTCAAATGCCACAGACAATTTGGCCCTCTCTGCTTTCCTGCGGACTCCATCCTCAAAAGCAGCTGTTTTCGCTTTCGGCAGCCTCCGGAGCAAAAAAGACAAACGTCCAGCTTTTGCTGCCACAGCAAAGGTGCCAGCGGGGAAAAGGAATGCTGGTTCTCACTGCCTCCTGGAACCCTTTCAAATGCCACAGACAATTTGGCCCTCTCTGCTTTCCTGTGGACTCCATCCTCAAAAGCACCTGTTTTCGCTTTCGGAAGCCTCCGGAGCAAAAAAGACAAACGTCCAGCTTTTGCTGCCACAGCAAAGGTGCCAGCGGGGAAAAGTAATGCTGGTTCTCACTGCCTCCTAGAACATCTTCAAATGCCTCAGACAATTTGGCCCTCTCTGCTTTCCTGCGGACTCCATCCTCAAAAGCAGCTGTTTTCGCTTTCGGCAGCCTCCGGAGCAAAAAAGACAAACGTCCAGCTTTTGCTGCCACAGCAAAGGTGCCAGCGGGGAAAAGTAATGCTGGTTCTCACTGCCTCCTGGAACCTCTTCAAATGCCTCAGACAATTTGGCCCTCTCTGCTTTCCTGCGGACTCCATCCTCAAAAGCAGCTGTTTTCGCTTTCGGCAGCCTCCGGAGCAAATAAGACAAACGTCCAGCTTTTGCTGCCACAGCAAAGGTGCCAGCGGGGAAAAGTAATGCTGGTTCTCACTGCCTCCTGGAACCCTTTCAAATGCCACAGACAATTTGGCCCTCTCTGCTTTCCTGTGGACTCCATCCTCAAAAGCACCTGTTTTCGCTTTCGGCAGCCTCCGGAGCAAAAAAGACAAACGTCCAGCTTTTGCTGCCACAGCAAAGGTGCCAGCGGGGAAAAGTAATGCTGGTTCTCACTGCCTCCTGGAACCTCTTCAAATGCCTCAGACAATTTGGCCCTCTCTGCTTTCCTGCGGACTCCATCGTCAAAAGCACCTGTTTTCGCTTTCGGCAACCTCGGGAGCAAAAAAGACAAACGTCCAGCTTTTGCTGCCACAGCAAAGGTGCCAGCGGGGAAAAGTAATGCTGGTTCTCACTGCCTCCTGGAACCTCTTCAAATGCCTCAGACAATTTGGCCCTCTCTGCTTTCCTGCGGACTCCATCCTCAAAAGCACCTTTTTTCGCTTTCGGCAACCTCCGGAGCAAAAAAGACAAACGTCCAGCTTTTGCTGCCACAGCAAAGGAGCCAGCGGGGAAAAGTAATGCTGGTTCTCACTGCCTCCTGGAACCCTTTCAAATGCCACAGACAATTTGGCCCTCTCTGCTTTCCTGCGGACTCCATCCTCAAAAGCAGCTGTTTTCGCTTTCGGCAGCCTCCGGAGCAAAAAAGACAAACGTCCAGCTTTTGCTGCCACAGCAAAGGTGCCAGCGGGGAAAAGTAATGCTGGTTCTCACTGCCTCCTGGAACCCTTTCAAATGCCCCAGACAATTTGGCCCTCTCTGCTTTCCTGCGGACTCCATCCTCAAAAGCACCTGTTTTCGCTTTCGGCAGCCTCCGGAGCAAAAAAGACAAACGTCCAGCTTTTGCTGCCACAGCAAAGGTGCCAGCGGGGAAAAGTAATGCTGGTTCTCACTGCCTCCTGGAACCCTTTCAAATGCCACAGACAATTTGGCCCTCTCTGCTTTCCTGCGGACTCCATCATCAAAAGCACCTGTTTTTGCTTTCGGCAGCCTCCGGAGCAAATAAGACAAACGTCCAGCTTTTGCTGCCACAGCAAAGGTGCCAGCAGGGAAAAGTAATGCTGGTTCTCACTGCCTCCTGGAACTCCTTCAAATGCCACAGACAATTTGGCTCTCTCTGCTTTCCTGCGGACTCCATCCTCAAAAGCACCTATTTTCGCTTTCGGCAACCTCCGGAGCAAAAAAGACAAACGTCCAGCTTTTGCTGCCACAGCAAAGGTGCCAGCGGGGAAAAGTAATGCTGGTTCTCACTGCCTCCTGGAACCTCTTCAAATGCCACAGACAATTTGGCCCTCTCTGCTTTCCTGCGGACTCCTTCCTCAAAAGCACCTGTTTTCGCTTTCGGCAGCCTCCGGAGCAAAAAAGACAAACGTCCAGCTTTTGCTGCCACAGCAAAGGTGCCAGCGGGGAAAAGGAATGCTGGTTCTCACTGCCTCCTGGAACCCTTTCAAATGCCACAGACAATTTGGCCCTCTCTGCTTTCCTGCGGACTCCATCCTCAAAAGCAGCTGTTTTCACTTTCGGCAGCCTCCGGAGCAAAAAAGACAAACGTCCAGCTTTTGCTGCCACAGCAAAGGTGCCAGCGGGGAAAAGTAATGCTGGTTCTCACTGCCTCCTGGAACCCTTTCAAATGCCACAGACAATTTGGCCCTCTCTGCTTTCCTGCGGACTCCATCCTCAAAAGAACCTATTTTTGCTTTCGGCGCCCTCCGGAGCAAAAAAGACAAACGTCCAGCTTTTGCTGCCACAGCAAAGGTACCAGCGGGGAAAAGTAATGCTGGTCCTCACTGCCTCCTGGAACCTCTTCAAATGCCACAGACAATTTGGCCCTCTCTGCTTTCCTGCGGACTCCATCCTCAAAAGCAACTGTTTTCGCTTTCGGCAGCCTCCGGAGCAAAAAAGACAAACGTCCAGCTTTTGCTGCCACAGCAAAGGTGCCAGCGGGAAAAAGGAATGCTGGTTCTCACTGCCTCCTGGAACCTCTTCAAATGCCTCAGACAATTTGGCCCTCTCTGCTTTCCTGCGGACTCCATCGTCAAAAGCACCTGTTTTCGCTTTCGGCAACCTCCGGAGCAAAAAAGACAAACGTCCAGCTTTTGCTGCCACAGCAAATGTGCCAGCGGGGAAAAGTAATGCTGGTTCTCACTGCCTCCTGGAACCTCTTCAAATGCCTCAGACAATTTGGCCCTCTCTGCTTTCCTGCGGACTCCATCCTCAAAAGCACCTGTTTTCGCTTTCGGCAGCCTCCGGAGCAAAAAAGACAAACGTCCAGCTTTTGCTGCCACAGCAAAGGTGCCAGCGGGGAAAAGTAATGCTGGTTCTCACTGCCTCCTGGAACCCTTTCAAATGCCACAGACAATTTGGCCCTCTCTGCTTTCCTGCGGACTCCATCCTCAAAAGAACCTATTTTTGCTTTCGGCGCCCTCCGGAGCAAAAAAGACAAACGTCCAGCTTTTGCTGCCACAGCAAAGGTACCAGCGGGGAAAAGTAATGCTGGTCCTCACTGCCTCCTGGAACCTCTTCAAATGCCACAGACAATTTGGCCCTCTCTGCTTTCCTGCGGACTCCATCCTCAAAAGCAGCTGTTTTCGCTTTCGGCAGCCTCCGGAGCAAAAAAGACAAACGTCCAGCTTTTGCTGCCACAGCAAAGGTGCCAGCGGGAAAAAGGAATGCTGGTTCTCACTGCCTCCTGGAACCTCTTCAAATGCCTCAGACAATTTGGCCCTCTCTGCTTTCCTGCGGACTCCATCGTCAAAAGCACCTGTTTTCGCTTTCGGCAACCTCCGGAGCAAAAAAGACAAACGTCCAGCTTTTGCTGCCACAGCAAAGGTGCCAGCGGGGAAAAGTAATGCTGGTTCTCACTGCCTCCTGGAACCTCTTCAAATGCCTCAGACAATTTGGCCCTCTCTGCTTTCCTGCGGACTCCATCCTCAAAAGCACCTTTTTTCGCTTTCGGCAACCTCCGGAGCAAAAAAGACAAACGTCCAGCTTTTGCTGCCACAGCAAAGGTGCCAGCGGGGAAAAGTAATGCTGGTTCTCACTGCCTCCTGGAACCCTTTCAAATGCCACAGACAATTTGGCACTCTCTGCTTTCCTGCGGACTCTATCCTCAAAAGCGCCTTTTTTCACTTTCGGCGCCCTCCGGAGCAAAAAAGACAAACGTCCAGCTTTTGCTGCCACAGCAAAGGTGCCAGCGGGGAAAAGTAATGCTGGTCCTCACTGCCTCCTGGAACCTCTTTAAATGCCAAAGACAATTTGGCCCTCTCTGCTTTCCTGCGGACTCCATCCTCAAAAGCACCTGTTTTCGCTTTCGGCAGCCTCCGGAGCAAAAAAGACAAACGTCCAGCTTTTGCTGCCACAGCAAAGGTGCCAGCGGGGAAAAGTAATGCTGGTTCTCACTGCCTCCTGGAACCCTTTCAAATGCCACGGACAATTTGGCCCTCTCTGCTTTCCTGCGGACTCCATCCTCAAAAGCAGCTGTTTTCGCTTTCGGCAGCCTCCGGAGCAAAAAAGACAAACGTCCAGCTTTTGCTGCCACAGCAAAGGTGCCAGCGGGGAAAAGTAATGCTGGTTCTCACTGCCTCCTGGAACCCTTTCAAATGCCACAGACAATTTGGCCCTCTTTGCTTTGCTGCGGACTCCATCCTCAAAAGCAGCTGTTTTCGCTTTCGGCAGCCTCCGGAGCAAAAAAGACAAACGTCCAGCTTTTGCTGCCACAGCAAAGGTGCCAGCGGGGAAAAGTAATGCTGGTTCTCACTGCCTCCTGGAACCCTTTCAAATGCCACAGACAATTTGGCCCTCTCTGCTTTCCTGCGGACTCCATCCTCAAAAGAACCTATTTTCGCTTTCGGCGCCCTCCGGAGCAAAAAAGACAAACGTCCAGCTTTTGCTGCCACAGCAAAGGTGCCAGCGGGGAAAAGTAATGCTGGTTCTCACTGCCTCCTGGAACCCTTTCAAATGCCACAGACAATTTGGCCCTCTCTGCTTTCCTGCGGACTCCATCCTCAAAAGCAGCTGTTTTCGCTTTCGGCAGCCTCCGGAGCAAAAAAGACAAACGTCCAGCTTTTGCTGCCACAGCAAAGGTGCCAGCGGGGAAAAGGAATGCTGGTTCTCACTGCCTCCTGGAACCCTTTCAAATGCCACAGACAATTTGGCCCTCTCTGCTTTCCTGTGGACTCCATCCTCAAAAGCACCTGTTTTCGCTTTCGGAAGCCTCCGGAGCAAAAAAGACAAACGTCCAGCTTTTGCTGCCACAGCAAAGGTGCCAGCGGGGAAAAGTAATGCTGGTTCTCACTGCCTCCTAGAACATCTTCAAATGCCTCAGACAATTTGGCCCTCTCTGCTTTCCTGCGGACTCCATCCTCAAAAGCAGCTGTTTTCGCTTTCGGCAGCCTCCGGAGCAAAAAAGACAAACGTCCAGCTTTTGCTGCCACAGCAAAGGTGCCAGCGGGGAAAAGGAATGCTGGTTCTCACTGCCTCCTGGAACCTCTTCAAATGCCTCAGACAATTTGGCCCTCTCTGCTTTCCTGCGGACTCCATCCTCAAAAGCAGCTGTTTTCGCTTTCGGCAGCCTCCGGAGCAAATAAGACAAACGTCCAGCTTTTGCTGCCACAGCAAAGGTGCCAGCGGGGAAAAGTAATGCTGGTTCTCACTGCCTCCTGGAACCCTTTCAAATGCCACAGACAATTTGGCCCTCTCTGCTTTCCTGTGGACTCCATCCTCAAAAGCACCTGTTTTCGCTTTCGGCAGCCTCCGGAGCAAAAAAGACAAACGTCCAGCTTTTGCTGCCACAGCAAAGGTGCCAGCGGGGAAAAGTAATGCTGGTTCTCACTGCCTCCTGGAACCTCTTCAAATGCCTCAGACAATTTGGCCCTCTCTGCTTTCCTGCGGACTCCATCGTCAAAAGCACCTGTTTTCGCTTTCGGCAACCTCGGGAGCAAAAAAGACAAACGTCCAGCTTTTGCTGCCACAGCAAAGGTGCCAGCGGGGAAAAGTAATGCTGGTTCTCACTGCCTCCTGGAACCTCTTCAAATGCCTCAGACAATTTGGCCCTCTCTGCTTTCCTGCGGACTCCATCCTCAAAAGCACCTTTTTTCGCTTTCGGCAACCTCCGGAGCAAAAAAGACAAACGTCCAGCTTTTGCTGCCACAGCAAAGGAGCCAGCGGGGAAAAGTAATGCTGGTTCTCACTGCCTCCTGGAACCCTTTCAAATGCCACAGACAATTTGGCCCTCTCTGCTTTCCTGCGGACTCCATCCTCAAAAGCAGCTGTTTTCGCTTTCGGCAGCCTCCGGAGCAAAAAAGACAAACGTCCAGCTTTTGCTGCCACAGCAAAGGTGCCAGCGGGGAAAAGTAATGCTGGTTCTCACTGCCTCCTGGAACCCTTTCAAATGCCCCAGACAATTTGGCCCTCTCTGCTTTCCTGCGGACTCCATCCTCAAAAGCACCTGTTTTCGCTTTCGGCAGCCTCCGGAGCAAAAAAGACAAACGTCCAGCTTTTGCTGCCACAGCAAAGGTGCCAGCGGGGAAAAGTAATGCTGGTTCTCACTGCCTCCTGGAACCCTTTCAAATGCCACAGACAATTTGGCCCTCTCTGCTTTCCTGCGGACTCCATCATCAAAAGCACCTGTTTTTGCTTTCGGCAGCCTCCGGAGCAAATAAGACAAACGTCCAGCTTTTGCTGCCACAGCAAAGGTGCCAGCAGGGAAAAGTAATGCTGGTTCTCACTGCCTCCTGGAACTCCTTCAAATGCCACAGACAATTTGGCTCTCTCTGCTTTCCTGCGGACTCCATCCTCAAAAGCACCTATTTTCGCTTTCGGCAACCTCCGGAGCAAAAAAGACAAACGTCCAGCTTTTGCTGCCACAGCAAAGGTGCCAGCGGGGAAAAGTAATGCTGGTTCTCACTGCCTCCTGGAACCTCTTCAAATGCCACAGACAATTTGGCCCTCTCTGCTTTCCTGCGGACTCCTTCCTCAAAAGCACCTGTTTTCGCTTTCGGCAGCCTCCGGAGCAAAAAAGACAAACGTCCAGCTTTTGCTGCCACAGCAAAGGTGCCAGCGGGGAAAAGGAATGCTGGTTCTCACTGCCTCCTGGAACCCTTTCAAATGCCACAGACAATTTGGCCCTCTCTGCTTTCCTGCGGACTCCATCCTCAAAAGAACCTATTTTTGCTTTCGGCGCCCTCCGGAGCAAAAAAGACAAACGTCCAGCTTTTGCTGCCACAGCAAAGGTACCAGCGGGGAAAAGTAATGCTGGTCCTCACTGCCTCCTGGAACCTCTTCAAATGCCACAGACAATTTGGCCCTCTCTGCTTTCCTTCGGACTCCATCCTCAAAAGCAACTGTTTTCGCTTTCGGCAGCCTCCGGAGCAAAAAAGACAAACGTCCAGCTTTTGCTGCCACAGCAAAGGTGCCAGCGGGAAAAAGGAATGCTGGTTCTCACTGCCTCCTGGAACCTCTTCAAATGCCTCAGACAATTTGGCCCTCTCTGCTTTCCTGCGGACTCCATCGTCAAAAGCACCTGTTTTCGCTTTCGGCAACCTCCGGAGCAAAAAAGACAAACGTCCAGCTTTTGCTGCCACAGCAAATGTGCCAGCGGGGAAAAGTAATGCTGGTTCTCACTGCCTCCTGGAACCTCTTCAAATGCCTCAGACAATTTGGCCCTCTCTGCTTTCCTGCGGACTCCATCCTCAAAAGCACCTGTTTTCGCTTTCGGCAGCCTCCGGAGCAAAAAAGACAAACGTCCAGCTTTTGCTGCCACAGCAAAGGTGCCAGCGGGGAAAAGTAATGCTGGTTCTCACTGCCTCCTGGAACCCTTTCAAATGCCACAGACAATTTGGCCCTCTCTGCTTTCCTGCGGACTCCATCCTCAAAAGAACCTATTTTTGCTTTCGGCGCCCTCCGGAGCAAAAAAGACAAACGTCCAGCTTTTGCTGCCACAGCAAAGGTACCAGCGGGGAAAAGTAATGCTGGTCCTCACTGCCTCCTGGAACCTCTTCAAATGCCACAGACAATTTGGCCCTCTCTGCTTTCCTGCGGACTCCATCCTCAAAAGCAGCTGTTTTCGCTTTCGGCAGCCTCCGGAGCAAAAAAGACAAACGTCCAGCTTTTGCTGCCACAGCAAAGGTGCCAGCGGGAAAAAGGAATGCTGGTTCTCACTGCCTCCTGGAACCTCTTCAAATGCCTCAGACAATTTGGCCCTCTCTGCTTTCCTGCGGACTCCATCGTCAAAAGCACCTGTTTTCGCTTTCGGCAACCTCCGGAGCAAAAAAGACAAACGTCCAGCTTTTGCTGCCACAGCAAAGGTGCCAGCGGGGAAAAGTAATGCTGGTTCTCACTGCCTCCTGGAACCTCTTCAAATGCCTCAGACAATTTGGCCCTCTCTGCTTTCCTGCGGACTCCATCCTCAAAAGCACCTTTTTTCGCTTTCGGCAACCTCCGGAGCAAAAAAGACAAACGTCCAGCTTTTGCTGCCACAGCAAAGGTGCCAGCGGGGAAAAGTAATGCTGGTTCTCACTGCCTCCTGGAACCCTTTCAAATGCCACAGACAATTTGGCCCTCTCTGCTTTCCTGCGGACTCCATCCTCAAAAGCAGCTGTTTTCGCTTTCGGCAGCCTCCGGAGCAAAAAAGACAAACGTCCAGCTTTTGCTGCCACAGCAAAGGTGCCAGCGGGGAAAAGGAATGCTGGTTCTCACTGCCTCCTGGAACCCTTTCAAATGCCCCAGACAATTTGGCCCTCTCTGCTTTCCTGCGGACTCCATCCTCAAAAGAACCTGTTTTCGCTTTCAGCAGCCTCCGGAGCAAAAAAGACAAACGTCCAGCTTTTGCTGCCACAGCAAAGGTGCCAGCGGGGAAAAGTAATGCTGGTTCTCACTGCCTCCTGGAACCCTTTCAAATGCCACAGACAATTTGGCCCTCTCTGCTTTCCTGCGGACTCCATCATCAAAAGCACCTGTTTTCGCTTTCGGCAGCCTCCGGAGCAAATAAGACAAACGTCCAGCTTTTGCTGCCACAGCAAAGGTGCCAGCAGGGAAAAGTAATGCTGGTTCTCACTGCCTCCTGGAACTCCTTCAAATGCCACGGACAATTTGGCTCTCTCTGCTTTCCTGCGGACTCCATCCTCAAAAGCACCTATTTTCGCTTTCGGCAGCCTCCGGAGCAAAAAAGACAAACGTCCAGCTTTTGCTGCCACAGCAAAGGTGCCAGCGGGGAAAAGTAATGCTGGTTCTCACTGCCTCCTGGAACCTCTTCAAATGCCACAGACAATTTGGCCCTCTCTGCTTTCCTGCGGACTCCTTCCTCAAAAGCACCTGTTTTCGCTTTCGGCAGCCTCCGGAGCAAAAAAGACAAACGTCCAGCTTTTGCTGCCACAGTAAAGGTGCCAGCGGGGAAAAGGAATGCTGGTTCTCACTGCCTCCTGGAACCCTTTCAAATGCCACAGACAATTTGGCCCTCTCTGCTTTCCTGCGGACTCCATCCTCAAAAGCAGCTGTTTTCGCTTTCGGCAGCCTCCGGAGCAAAAAAGACAAACGTCCAGCTTTTGCTGCCACAGCAAAGGTGCCAGCGGGGAAAAGTAATGCTGGTTCTCACTGCCTCCTGGAACCCTTTCAAATGCCACAGACAATTTGGCCCTCTCTGCTTTCCTGCGGACTCCATCCTCAAAAGAACCTATTTTTGCTTTCGGCGCCCTCCGGAGCAAAAAAGACAAACGTCCAGCTTTTGCTGCCACAGCAAAGGTACCAGCGGGGAAAAGTAATGCTGGTCCTCACTGCCTCCTGGAACCTCTTCAAATGCCACAGACAATTTGGCCCTCTCTGCTTTCCTGCGGACTCCATCCTCAAAAGCAGCTGTTTTCGCTTTCGGCAGCCTCCGGAGCAAAAAAGACAAACGTCCAGCTTTTGCTGCCACAGCAAAGGTGCCAGCGGGAAAAAGGAATGCTGGTTCTCACTGCCTCCTGGAACCCTTTCAAATGCCACAGACAATTTGGCCCTCTCTGCTTTCCTGCGGACTCCATCCTCAAAAGCACCTGTTTTCGCTTTCGGCAGCCTCCGGAGCAAAAAAGACAAACGTCCAGCTTTTGCTGCCACAGCAAAGGTGCCAGCGGGGAAAAGTAATGCTGGTTCTCACTGCCTCCTAGAACCTCTTCAAATGCCTCAGACAATTTGGCCCTCTCTGCTTTCCTGCGGACTCCATCCTCAAAAGCAGCTGTTTTCGCTTTCGGCAGCCTCCGGAGCAAAAAAGACAAACGTCCAGCTTTTGCTGCCACAGCAAAGGTGCCAGCGGGGAAAAGTAATGCTGGTTCTCACTGCCTCCTGGAACCTCTTCAAATGCCTCAGACAATTTGGCCCTCTCTGCTTTCCTGCGGACTCCATCCTCAAAAGCAGCTGTTTTTGCTTTCGGCAGCCTCCGGAGCAAAAAAGACAAACGTCCAGCTTTTGCTGCCACAGCAAAGGTGCCAGCGGGGAAAAGTAATGCTGGTTCTCACTGCCTCCTGGAACCCTTTCAAATGCCACAGACAATTTGGCCCTCTCTGCTTTCCTGTGGACTCCATCCTCAAAAGCACCTGTTTTCGCTTTCGGCAGCCTCCGGAGCAAAAAAGACAAACGTCCAGCTTTTGCTGCCACAGCAAAGGTGCCAGCGGGGAAAAGTAATGCTGATTCTCACTGCCTCCTGGAACCTCTTCAAATGCCTCAGACAATTTGGCCCTCTCTGCTTTCCTGCGGACTCCATCGTCAATAGCACATGTTTTCGCTTTCGGCAGCCTCCGGAGCAAAAAAGACAAACGTCCAGCTTTTGCTGCCACAGCAAAGGTGCCAGCGGGGAAAAGTAATGCTGGTTCTCACTGCCTCCTGGAACCTCTTCAAATGCCTCAGACAATTTGGCCCTCTCTGCTTTCCTGCGGACTCCATCCTCAAAAGCACCTTTTTTCGCTTTCGGCAACCTCCGGAGCAAAAAAGACAAACGTCCAGCTTTTGCTGCCACAGCAAAGGTGCCAGCGGGGAAAAGTAATGCTGGTTCTCACTGCCTCCTGGAACCCTTTCAAATGCCACAGACAATTTGGCCCTCTCTGCTTTCCTGCGGACTCCATCCTCAAAAGCAGCTGTTTTCGCTTTCGGCAGCCTCCGGAGCAAAAAAGACAAACGTCCAGCTTTTGCTGCCACAGCAAAGGTGCCAGCGGGGAAAAGTAATGCTGGTTCTCACTGCCTCCTGGAACCCTTTCAAATGCCCCAGACAATTTGGCCCTCTCTGCTTTCCTGCGGACTCCATCCTCAAAAGAACCTATTTTCGCTTTCGGCGCCCTCCGGAGCAAAAAAGACAAACGTCCAGCTTTTGCTGCCACAGCAAAGGTGCCAGCGGGGAAAAGTAATGCTGGTTCTCACTGCCTCCTGGAACCCTTTCAAATGCCACGGACAATTTGGCTCTCTCTGCTTTCCTGCGGACTCCATCCTCAAAAGCACATGTTTTCGCTTTCGGCAACCTCCGGAGCAAAAAAGACAAACGTCCAGCTTTTGCTGCCACAGCAAAGGTGCCAGCGGGGAAAAGTAATGCTGGTTCTCACTGCCTCCTGGAACCTCTTCAAATGCCTCAGACAATTTGGCCCTCTCTGCTTTCCTGCGGACTCCATCGTCAATAGCACCTGTTTTCGCTTTCGGCAGCCTCCGGAGCAAAAAAGACAAACGTCCAGCTTTTGCTGCCACAGCAAAGGTGCCAGCGGGGAAAAGTAATGCTGGTTCTCACTGCCTCCTGGAACCTCTTCAAATGCCTCAGACAATTTGGCCCTCTCTGCTTTCCTGCGGACTCCATCCTCAAAAGCACCTTTTTTCGCTTTCGGCAACCTCCGGAGCAAAAAAGACAAACGTCCAGCTTTTGCTGCCACAGCAAAGGTGCCAGCGGGGAAAAGTAATGCTGGTTCTCACTGCCTCCTGGAACCCTTTCAAATGCCACAGACAATTTGGCCCTCTCTGCTTTCCTGCGGACTCCATCCTCAAAAGCAGCTGTTTTCGCTTTCGGCAGCCTCCGGAGCAAAAAAGACAAACGTCCAGCTTTTGCTGCCACAGCAAAGGTGCCAGCGGGGAAAAGTAATGCTGGTTCTCACTGCCTCCTGGAACCCTTTCAAATGCCCCAGACAATTTGGCCCTCTCTGCTTTCCTGCGGACTCCATCCTCAAAAGAACCTATTTTCGCTTTCGGCGCCCTCCGGAGCAAAAAAGACAAACGTCCAGCTTTTGCTGCCACAGCAAAGGTGCCAGCGGGGAAAAGTAATGCTGGTTCTCACTGCCTCCTGGAACCCTTTCAAATGCCACGGACAATTTGGCTCTCTCTGCTTTCCTGCGGACTCCATCCTCAAAAGCACATGTTTTCGCTTTCGGCAACCTCCGGAGCAAAAAAGACAAACGTCCAGCTTTTGCTGCCACAGCAAAGGTGCCAGCGGGGAAAAGTAATGCTGGTTCTCACTGCCTCCTGGAACCTCTTCAAATGCCACAGACAATTTGGCCCTCTCTGCTTTCCTGCGGACTCCTTCCTCAAAAGCACCTGTTTTCGCTTTCGGCAGCCTCCGGAGCAAAAAAGACAAACGTCCAGCTTTTGCTGCCACAGCAAAGGTGCCAGCGGGGAAAAGTAATGCTGGTTCTCACTGCCTCCTGGAACCCTTTCAAATGCCACAGACAATTTGGCCCTCTCTGCTTTCCTGCGGACTCCATCCTCAAAAGCAGCTGTTTTCGCTTTCGGCAGCCTCCGGAGCAAAAAAGACAAACGTCCAGCTTTTGCTGCCACAGCAAAGGTGCCAGCGGGGAAAAGTAATGCTGGTTCTCACTGCCTCCTGGAACCCTTTCAAATGCCACAGACAATTTGGCCCTCTCTGCTTTCCTGCGGACTCCATCCTCAAAAGAACCTATTTTTGCTTTCGGCGCCCTCCGGAGCAAAAAAGACAAACGTCCAGCTTTTGCTGCCACAGCAAAGGTACCAGCGGGGAAAAGTAATGCTGGTCCTCACTGCCTCCTGGAACCTCTTCAAATGCCACAGACAATTTGGCCCTCTCTGCTTTCCTGCGGACTCCATCCTCAAAAGCAGCTGTTTTCGCTTTCGGCAGCCTCCGGAGCAAAAAAGACAAACGTCCAGCTTTTGCTGCCACAGCAAAGGTGCCAGCGGGGAAAAGGAATGCTGGTTCTCACTGCCTCCTGGAACCCTTTCAAATGCCACAGACAATTTGGCCCTCTCTGCTTTCCTGCGGACTCCATCCTCAAAAGCACCTGTTTTCGCTTTCGGCAGCCTCCGGAGCAAAAAAGACAAACGTCCAGCTTTTGCTGCCACAGCAAAGGTGCCAGCGGGGAAAAGTAATGCTGGTTCTCACTGCCTCCTAGAACATCTTCAAATGCCTCAGACAATTTGGCCCTCTCTGCTTTCCTGCGGACTCCATCCTCAAAAGCAGCTGTTTTCGCTTTCGGCAGCCTCCGGAGCAAAAAAGACAAACGTCCAGCTTTTGCTGCCACAGCAAAGGTGCCAGCGGGGAAAAGTAATGCTGGTTCTCACTGCCTCCTGGAACCTCTTCAAATGCCTCAGACAATTTGGCCCTCTCTGCTTTCCTGCGGACTCCATCCTCAAAAGCAGCTGTTTTTGCTTTCGGCAGCCTCCGGAGCAAAAAAGACAAACGTCCAGCTTTTGCTGCCACAGCAAAGGTGCCAGCGGGGAAAAGTAATGGTGGTTCTCACTGCCTCCTGGAACCCTTTCAAATGCCACAGACAATGTGGCCCTCTCTGCTTTCCTGTGGACTCCATCCTCAAAAGCACCTGTTTTCGCTTTCGGCAGCCTCTGGAGCGAAAAAGACAAACGTCCAGCTTTTGCTGCCACAGCAAAGGTGCCAGCGGGGAAAAGTAATGCTGGTTCTCACTGCCTCCTGGAACCTCTTCAAATGCCTCAGACAATTTGGCCCTCTCTGCTTTCCTGCGGACTCCATCGTCAAAAGCACCTGTTTTCGCTTTCGGCAGCCTCCGGAGCAAAAAAGACAAACGTCCAGCTTTTGCTGCCACAGCAAAGGTGCCAGCGGGGAAAAGTAATGCTGGTTCTCACTGCCTCCTGGAACCTCTTCAAATGCCTCAGACAATTTGGCCCTCTCTGCTTTCCTGCGGACTCCATCCTCAAAAGCACCTTTTTTCGCTTTCGGCAACCTCCGGAGCAAAAAAGACAAACGTCCAGCTTTTGCTGCCACAGCAAAGGTGCCAGCGGGGAAAAGTAATGCTGGTTCTCACTGCCTCCTGGAACCCTTTCAAATGCCCCAGACAATTTGGCCCTCTCTGCTTTCCTGCGGACTCCATCCTCAAAAGAACCTATTTTCGCTTTCGGCGCCCTCCGGAGCAAAAAAGACAAACGTCCAGCTTTTGCTGCCACAGCAAAGGTGCCAGCGGGGAAAAGTAATGCTGGTTCTCACTGCCTCCTGGAACCCTTTCAAATGCCACAGACAATTTGGCCCTCTCTGCTTTCCTGCGGACTCCATCCTCAAAAGAACCTATTTTCGTTTTCGGCAGCCTCCGGAGCAAAAACGACAAACGTCCAGCTTTTGCTACCACAGCAAAGGTGCCAGCGGAAAAAAGTAATGCTCGTTCTCACTGCCTCCTGGAACCCTTTCAAATGCCCCAGACAATTTGGCCCTCTCTGCTTTCCTGCGGACTCCATCCTCAAAAGAACCTATTTTTGCTTTCGGCGTCCTCCGGAGCAAAAAAGACAAACGTCCAGCTTTTGCTGCCACAGCAAAGGTACCAGCGGGGAAAAGTAATGCTGGTTCTCACTGCCTCCTGGAACCTCTTCAAATGCCACAGACAATTTGGCCCTCTCTGCTTTCCTGCGGACTCCATCCTCAAAAGCACCTGTTTTCGCTTTCGGCAGCCTCCGGAGCAAAAAAGACAAACGTCCAGCTTTTGCTGCCACAGCAAAGGTGCCAGCGGGGAAAAGGAATGCTGGTTCTAACTGCCTCCTGGAACCCTTTCAAATGCCACAGACAATTTGGCCCTCTCTGCTTTCCTGTGGACTCCATCCTCAAAAGCACCTGTTTTCGCTTTCGGCAGCCTCCGGAGCAAAAAAGACAAACGTCCAGCTTTTGCTGCCACAGCAAAGGTGCCAGCGGGGAAAAGTAATGCTGGTTCTCACTGCCTCCTGGAACCCTTTCAAATGCCACAGACAATTTGGCCCTCTCTGCTTTCCTGCGGACTCCATCCTCAAAAGCAGCTGTTTTCGCTTTCGGCAGCCTCCGGAGCAAAAAAGACAAACGTCCAGCTTTTGCTGCCACAGCAAAGGTGCCAGCGGGGAAAAGTAATGCTGGTTCTCACTGCCTCCTGGAACCTCTTCAAATGCCTCAGACAATTTGGCCCTCTCTGCTTTCCTGCGGACTCCATCCTCAAAAGCACCTGTTTTCGCTTTCGGCAGCCTCCGGAGCAAAAAAGACAAACGTCCAGCTTTTGCTGCCACAGCAAAGGTGCCAGCGGGGAAAAGTAATGCTGGTTCTCACTGCCTCCTAGAACCTCTTCAAATGCCTCAGACAATTTGGCCCTCTCTGCTTTCCTGCGGACTCCATCCTCAAAAGCACCTGTTTTCGCTTTCAGCAGCCTCCGGAGCAAAAAAGACAAACGTCCAGCTTTTGCTGCCACAGCAAAGGTGCCAGCGGGGAAAAGTAATGCTGGTTCTCACTGCCTCCTGGAACCTCTTAAAATGCCTCAGACAATTTGGCCCTCTCTGCTTTCCTGCGGACTCCATCCTCAAAAGCACCTTTTTTCGCTTTCGGCAACCTCCGGAGCAAAAAAGACAAACGTCCAGCTTTTGCTGCCACAGCAAAGGTGCCAGCGGGGAAAAGTAATGCTGGTTCTCACTGCCTCCTGGAACCCTTTCAAATGCCACAGACAATTTGGCCCTCTCTGCTTTCCTGCGGACTCCATCCTCAAAAGCAGCTGTTTTCGCTTTCGGCAGCCTCCGGAGCAAAAAAGACAAACGTCCAGCTTTTGCTGCCACAGCAAAGGTGCCAGCGGGGAAAAGTAATGCTGGTTCTCACTGCCTCCTGGAACCCTTTCAAATGCCCCAGACAATTTGGCCCTCTCTGCTTTCCTGCGGACTCCATCCTCAAAAGAACCTATTTTCGCTTTCGGCGCCCTCCGGAGCAAAAAAGACAAACGTCCAGCTTTTGCTGCCACAGCAAAGGTGCCAGCGGGGAAAAGTAATGCTGGTTCTCACTGCCTCCTGGAACCTCTTCAAATGCCACAGACAATTTGGCCCTCTCTGCTTTCCTGCGGACTCCTTCCTCAAAAGCACCTGTTTTCGCTTTCGGCAGCCTCCGGAGCAAAAAAGACAAACGTCCAGCTTTTGCTGCCACAGCAAAGGCGCCAGCGGGGAAAAGTAATGCTGGTCCTCACTGCCTCCTGGAACCTCTTCAAATGCCACAGACAATTTGGCCCTCTCTGCTTTCCTGCGGACTCCATCCTCAAAAGCAGCTGTTTTCGCTTTCGGCAGCCTCCGGAGCAAAAAAGACAAACGTCCAGCTTTTGCTGCCACAGCAAAGGTGCCAGCGGGGAAAAGGAATGCTGGTTCTCACTGCCTCCTGGAACCTCTTCAAATGCCTCAGACAATTTGGCCCTCTCTGCTTTCCTGCGGACTCCATCCTCAAAAGCACCTGTTTTCGCTTTCGGCAGCCTCTGGAGCAAAAAAGACAAACGTCCAGCTTTTGCTGCCACAGCAAAGGTGCCAGCGGGGAAAAGTAATGCTGGTTCTCACTGCCTCCTGGAACCTCTTCAAATGCCTCAGACAATTTGGCCCTCTCTGCTTTCCTGCGGACTCCATCCTCAAAAGCAGCTGTTTTTGCTTTCGGCAGCCTCCGGAGCAAAAAAGACAAACGTCCAGCTTTTGCTGCCACAGCAAAGGTGCCAGCGGGGAAAAGTAATGCTGGTTCTCACTGCCTCCTGGAACCCTTTCAAATGCCACAGACAATGTGGCCCTCTCTGCTTTCCTGTGGACTCCATCCTCAAAAGCACCTGTTTTCGCTTTCGGCAGCCTCCGGAGCAAAAAAGACAAACGTCCAGCTTTTGCTGCCACAGCAAAGGTGCCAGCGGGGAAAAGTAATGCTGGTTCTCACTGCCTCCTGGAACCTCTTCAAATGCCTCAGACAATTTGGCCCTCTCTGCTTTCCTGCGGACTCCATCGTCAAAAGCACCTGTTTTCGCTTTCGGCAGCCTCCGGAGCAAAAAAGACAAACGTCCAGCTTTTGCTGCCACAGCAAAGGTGCCAGCGGGGAAAAGTAATGCTGGTTCTCACTGCCTCCTGGAACCTCTTCAAATGCCTCAGACAATTTGGCTCTCTCTGCTTTCCTGCGGACTCCATCCTCAAAAGCACCTTTTTTCGCTTTCGGCAACCTCCGGAGCAAAAAAGACAAACGTCCAGCTTTTGCTGCCACAGCAAAGGTGCCAGCGGGGAAAAGTAATGCTGGTTCTCACTGCCTCCTGGAACCCTTTCAAATGCCACAGACAATTTGGCCCTCTCTGCTTTCCTGCGGACTCCATCCTCAAAAGCAGCTGTTTTCGCTTTCGGCAGCCTCCGGAGCAAAAAAGACAAACGTCCAGCTTTTGCTGCCACAGCAAAGGTGCCAGCGGGGAAAAGTAATGCTGGTTCTCACTGCCTCCTGGAACCTCTTCAAATGCCTCAGACAATTTGGCCCTCTCTGCTTTCCTGCGGACTCCATCCTCAAAAGCAGCTGTTTTCGCTTTCGGCAGCCTCCGGAGCAAAAAAGACAAACGTCCAGCTTTTGCTGCCACAGCAAAGGTGCCAGCGGGGAAAAGTAATGCTGGTTCTCACTGCCTCCTGGAACCCTTTCAAATGCCACAGACAATTTGGCCCTCTCTGCTTTCCTGCGGACTCCATCCTCAAAAGAACCTATTTTCGCTTTCGGCAGCCTCCGGAGCAAAAAAGACAAACGTCCAGCTTTTGCTACCACAGCAAAGGTGCCAGCGGAAAAAAGTAATGCTGGTTCTCACTGCCTCCTGGAACCCTTTCAAATGCCCCAGACAATTTGGCCCTCTCTGCTTTCCTGCAAACTCCATCCTCAAAAGAACCTATTTTTGCTTTCGGCGTCCTCTGGAGCAAAAAAGACAAACGTCCAGCTTTTGCTGCCACAGCAAAGGTACCAGCGGGGAAAAGTAATGCTGGTTCTCACTGCCTCCTGGAACCTCTTCAAATGCCACAGACAATTTGGCCCTCTCTGCTTTCCTGCGGACTCCATCCTCAAAAGCAGCTGTTTTCGCTTTCGGCAGCCTCCGGAGCAAAAAAGACAAACGTCCAGCTTTTGCTGCCACAGCAAAGGTGCCAGCGGGGAAAAGGAATGCTGGTTCTCACTGCCTCCTGGAACCCTTTCAAATGCCACAGACAATTTGGCCCTCTCTGCTTTCCTGCGGACTGCATCCTCAAAAGCACCTGTTTTCGCTTTCGGCAGCCTCCGGAGCAAAAAAGACAAACGTCCAGCTTTTGCTGCCACAGCAAAGGTGCCAGCGGGGAAAAGTAATGCTGGTTCTCACTGCCTCCTGGAACCTCTTCAAATGCCTCAGACAATTTGGCCCTCTCTGCTTTCCTGCGGACTCCATCCTCAAAAGCAGCTGTTTTCGCTTTCGGCAGCCTCCGGAGCAAAAAAGACAAACGTCCAGCTTTTGCTGCCACAGCAAAGGTGCCAGCGGGGAAAAGTAATGCTGGTTCTCACTGCCTCCTGGAACCCTTTCAAATGCCACAGACAATTTGGCCCTCTCTGCTTTCCTGTGGACTCCATCGTCAAAAGCACCTGTTTTCGCTTTCGGCAGCCTCCGGAGCAAAAAAGACAAACGTCCAGCTTTTGCTGCCACAGCAAAGGTGCCAGCGGGGAAAAGTAATGCTGGTTCTCACTGCCTCCTGGAACCTCTTCAAATGCCTCAGACAATTTGGCCCTCTCTGCTTTCCTGCGGACTCCATCCTCAAAAGCACCTTTTTTCGCTTTCGGCAGCCTCCGGAGCAAAAAAGACAAACGTCCAGCTTTTGCTGCCACAGCAAAGGTGCCAGCGGGGAAAAGTAATGCTGGTTCTCACTGCCTCCTGGAACCCTTTCAAATGCCCCAGACAATTTGGCCCTCTCTGCTTTCCTGCGGACTCCATCCTCAAAAGCAGCTGTTTTCGCTTTCGGCAGCCTCCGGAGCAAAAAAGACAAACGTCCAGCTTTTGCTGCCACAGCAAAGGTGCCAGCGGGGAAAAGTAATGCTGGTTCTCACTGCCTCCTGGAACCCTTTCAAATGCCACAGACAATTTGGCCCTCTCTGCTTTCCTGCGGACTCCATCCTCAAAAGAACCTATTTTCGCTTTCGGCGCCCTCCGGAGCAAAAAAGACAAACGTCCAGCTTTTGCTGCCACAGCAAAGGTGCCAGCGGGGAAAAGGAATGCTGGTTCTCACTGCCTCCTGGAACCCTTTCAAATGCCACAGACAATTTGGCCCTCTCTGCTTTCCTGTGGACTCCATCCTCAAAAGCACCTGTTTTCGCTTTCGGCAGCCTCCGGAGCAAAAAAGACAAACGTCCAGCTTTTGCTGCCACAGCAAAGGTGCCAGCGGGGAAAAGTAATGCTGGTTCTCACTGCCTCCTAGAACCTCTTCAAATGCCTCAGACAATTTGGCCCTCTCTGCTTTCCTGCGGACTCCATCCTCAAAAGCAGCTGTTTTCGCTTTCGGCAGCCTCCGGAGCAAAAAAGACAAACGTCCAGCTTTTGCTGCCACAGCAAAGGTGCCAGCGGGGAAAAGTAATGCTGGTTCTCACTGCCTCCTGGAACCCTTTCAAATGCCACAGACAATTTGGCCCTCTCTGCTTTCCTGCGGACTCCATCCTCAAAAGAACCTATTTTTGCTTTCGGCGTCCTCCGGAGCAAAAAAGACAAACGTCCAGCTTTTGCTGCCACAGCAAAGGTGCCAGCGGGGAAAAGTAATGCTGGTTCTCACTGCCTCCTGGAACCTCTTCAAATGCCACAGACAATTTGGCCCTCTCTGCTTTCCTGCGGACTCCATCCTCAAAAGCAGCTGTTTTCGCTTTCGGCAGCCTCCGGAGCAAAAAAGACAAACGTCCAGCTTTTGCTGCCACAGCAAAGGTGCCAGCGGGTAAAAGTAATGCTGGTTCTCACTGCCTCCTGGAACCCTTTCAAATGCCCCAGACAATTTGGCCCTCTCTGCTTTCCTGCGGACTCCATCCTCAAAAGAACCTATTTTCGCTTTCGGCGCCCTCCAGAGCAAAAAAGACAAACGTCCAGCTTTTGCTGCCACAGCAAAGGTACCAGCAGGGAAAAGTAATGCTGGTTCTCACTGCCTCCTGGAACCTCTTCAAATGCCACAGACAATTTGGCCCTCTCTGCTTTCCTGCGGACTCCATCCTCAAAAGCACCTGTTTTCGCTTTTGGCAACCTCCGGAGCAAAAAAGACAAACGTCCAGCTTTTGCTGCCACAGCAAAGGTGCCAGCGGGGAAAAGTAATGCTGGTTCTCACTGCCTCCTGGAACCCTTTCAAATGCCACAGACAATTTGGCCCTCTCTGCTTTCCTGCGGACTCCATCCTCAAAAGAACCTATTTTTGCTTTCGGCGCACTCCGGAGCAAAAAAGACAAACGTCCAGCTTTTGCTGCCACAGCAAAGGTACCAGCGGGGAAAAGTAATGCTGGTTCTCACTGCCTCCTGGAACCTCTTCAAATGCCACAGACAATTTGGCCCTCTCTGCTTTCCTGCGGACTCCTTTCTCAAAAGCACCTGTTTTCGCTTTCGGCAGCCTCCGGAGCCAAAAAGACAAACGTCCAGCTTTTGCTGCCACAGCAAAGGTGCCAGCGGGGAAAAGTAATGCTGGTTCTCACTGCCTCCTGGAACCCTTTCAAATGCCACAGACAATTTGGCCCTCTCTGCTTTCCTGCGGACTCCATCCTCAAAAGCATCTGTTTTCGCTTTGGTCAGCCTCCGGAGCAAAAAAGACAAACGTCCAGCTTTTGCTGCCACAGCAAAGGTGCCAGCGGGGAAAAGTAATGCTGGTTCTCACTGCCTCCTGGAACCCTTTCAAATGCCACAGACAATTTGGCCCTCTCTGCTTTCCTGCGGACTCCATCCTCAAAAGAACCTATTTTTGCTTTCGGCGCCCTCCGGAGCAAAAAAGACAAACGTCCAGCTTTTGCTGCCACAGCAAAGGTACCAGCGGGGAAAAGTAATGCTGGTTCTCACTGCCTCCTGGAACCTCTTCAAATGCCACAGACAATTTGGCCCTCTCTGCTTTCCTGCGGACTCCATCCTCAAAAGCAGCTGTTTTCGCTTTCGGCAGCCTCCGGAGCAAAAAAGACAAACGTCCAGCTTTTGCTGCCACAGCAAAGGTGCCAGCGGGGAAAAGTAATGCTGGTTCTCACTGCCTCCTGGAACCTCTTCAAATGCCTCAGACAATTTGGCCCTCTCTGCTTTCCTGCGGACTCCATCCTCAAAAGCAGCTGTTTTTGCTTTCGGCAGCCTCCGGAGCAAAAAAGACAAACGTCCAGCTTTTGCTGCCACAGCAAAGGTGCCAGCGGGGAAAAGTAATGCTGGTTCTCACTGCCTCCTGGAACCCTTTCAAATGCCACAGACAATGTGGCCCTCTCTGCTTTCCTGTGGACTCCATCCTCAAAAGCACCTGTTTTCGCTTTCGGCAGCCTCCGGAGCAAAAAAGACAAACGTCCAGCTTTTGCTGCCACAGCAAAGGTGCCAGCGGGGAAAAGTAATGCTGGTTCTCACTGCCTCCTGGAACCTCTTCAAATGCCTCAGACAATTTGGCCCTCTCTGCTTTCCTGCGGACTCCATCCTCAAAAGCACCTTTTTTCGCTTTAGGCAACCTCCGGAGCAAAAAAGACAAACGTCCAGCTTTTGCTGCCACAGCAAAGGTGCCAGCGGGGAAAAGTAATGCTGGTTCTCACTGCCTCCTGGAACCCTTTCAAATGCCCCAGACAATTTGGCCCTCTCTGCTTTCCTGCGGACTCCATCCTCAAAAGAACCTATTTTCGCTTTCGGCGCCCTCCGGAGCAAAAAAGACAAACGTCCAGCTTTTGCTGCCACAGCAAAGGTGCCAGCGGGGAAAAGTAATGCTGGTTCTCACTGCCTCCTGGAACCCTTTCAAATGCCACAGACAATTTGGCCCTCTCTGCTTTCCTGCGGACTCCATCCTCAAAAGAACCTATTTTCGCTTTCGGCAGCCTCCGGAGCAAAAACGACAAACGTCCAGCTTTTGCTACCACAGCAAAGGTGCCAGCGGAAAAAAGTAATGCTCGTTCTCACTGCCTCCTGGAACCCTTTCAAATGCCCCAGACAATTTGGCCCTCTCTGCTTTCCTGCGGACTCCATCCTCAAAAGAACCTATTTTTGCTTTCGGCGTCCTCCGGAGCAAAAAAGACAAACGTCCAGCTTTTGCTACCACAGCAAAGGTACCAGCGGGGAAAAGTAATGCTGGTTCTCACTGCCTCCTGGAACCTCTTCAAATGCCACAGACAATTTGGCCCTCTCTGCTTTCCTGCGGACTCCATCCTCAAAAGCACCTGTTTTCGCTTTCGGCAGCCTCCGGAGCAAAAAAGACAAACGTCCAGCTTTTGCTGCCACAGCAAAGGTGCCAGCGGGGAAAAGGAATGCTGGTTCTAACTGCCTCCTGGAACCCTTTCAAATGCCACAGACAATTTGGCCCTCTCTGCTTTCCTGTGGACTCCATCCTCAAAAGCACCTGTTTTCGCTTTCGGCAGCCTCCGGAGCAAAAAAGACAAACGTCCAGCTTTTGCTGCCACAGCAAAGGTGCCAGCGGGGAAAAGTAATGCTGGTTCTCACTGCCTCCTGGAACCTCTTCAAATGCCTCAGACAATTTGGCCCTCTCTGCTTTCCTGCGGACTCCATCCTCAAAAGCAGCTGTTTTCGCTTTCGGCAGCCTCCGGAGCAAAAAAGACAAACGTCCAGCTTTTGCTGCCACAGCAAAGGTGCCAGCGGGGAAAAGTAATGCTGGTTCTCACTGCCTCCTGGAACCTCTTCAAATGCCTCAGACAATTTGGCCCTCTCTGCTTTCCTGCGGACTCCATCCTCAAAAGCACCTGTTTTCGCTTTCGGCAGCCTCCGGAGCAAAAAAGACAAACGTCCAGCTTTTGCTGCCACAGCAAAGGTGCCAGCGGGGAAAAGTAATGCTGGTTCTCACTGCCTCCTAGAACCTCTTCAAATGCCTCAGACAATTTGGCCCTCTCTGCTTTCCTGCGGACTCCATCCTCAAAAGCACCTGTTTTCGCTTTCGGCAGCCTCCGGAGCAAAAAAGACAAACGTCCAGCTTTTGCTGCCACAGCAAAGGTGCCAGCGGGGAAAAGTAATGCTGGTTCTCACTGCCTCCTGGAACCTCTTAAAATGCCTCAGACAATTTGGCCCTCTCTGCTTTCCTGCGGACTCCATCCTCAAAAGCACCTTTTTTCGCTTTCGGCAACCTCCGGAGCAAAAAAGACAAACGTCCAGCTTTTGCTGCCACAGCAAAGGTGCCAGCGGGGAAAAGTAATGCTGGTTCTCACTGCCTCCTGGAACCCTTTCAAATGCCACAGACAATTTGGCCCTCTCTGCTTTCCTGCGGACTCCATCCTCAAAAGCAGCTGTTTTCGCTTTCGGCAGCCTCCGGAGCAAAAAAGACAAACGTCCAGCTTTTGCTGCCACAGCAAAGGTGCCAGCGGGGAAAAGTAATGCTGGTTCTCACTGCCTCCTGGAACCCTTTCAAATGCCCCAGACAATTTGGCCCTCTCTGCTTTCCTGCGGACTCCATCCTCAAAAGAACCTATTTTCGCTTTCGGCGCCCTCCGGAGCAAAAAAGACAAACGTCCAGCTTTTGCTGCCACAGCAAAGGTGCCAGCGGGGAAAAGTAATGCTGGTTCTCACTGCCTCCTGGAACCTCTTCAAATGCCACAGACAATTTGGCCCTCTCTGCTTTCCTGCGGATTCCTTCCTCAAAAGCACCTGTTTTCGCTTTCGGCAGCCTCCGGAGCAAAAAAGACAAACGTCCAGCTTTTGCTGCCACAGCAAAGGCGCCAGCGGGGAAAAGTAATGCTGGTTCTCACTGCCTCCTGGAACCCTTTCAAATGCCACAGACAATTTGGCCCTCTCTGCTTTCCTGCGGACTCCATCCTCAAAAGCACCTGTTTTCGCTTTCGGCAGCCTCCGGAGCAAAAAAGACAAACGTCCAGCTTTTGCTGCCACAGCAAAGGTGCCAGCGGGGAAAAGTAATGCTGGTTCTCACTGCCTCCTGGAACCCTTTCAAATGCCACAGACAATTTGGCCCTCTCTGCTTTCCTGCGGACTCCATCCTCAAAAGAACCTATTTTCGCTTTCGGCGCCCTCCGGAGCAAAAAAGACAAACGTCCAGCTTTTGCTGCCACAGCAAAGGTACCAGCGGGGAAAAGTAATGCTGGTCCTCACTGCCTCCTGGAACCTCTTCAAATGCCACAGACAATTTGGCCCTCTCTGCTTTCCTGCGGACTCCATCCTCAAAAGCAGCTGTTTTCGCTTTCGGCGCCCTCCGGAGCAAAAAAGACAAACGTCCAGCTTTTGCTGCCACAGCAAAGGTGCCAGCGGGGAAAAGGAATGCTGGTTCTCACTGCCTCCTGGAACCCTTTCAAATGCCACAGACAATTTGGCCCTCTCTGCTTTCCTGCGGACTCCATCCTCAAAAGCACCTGTTTTCGCTTTCGGCAGCCTCCGGAGCAAAAAAGACAAACGTCCAGCTTTTGCTGCCACAGCAAAGGTGCCAGCGGGGAAAAGTAATGCTGGTTCTCACTGCCTCCTGGAACCTCTTCAAATGCCTCAGACAATTTGGCCCTCTCTGCTTTCCTGCGGACTCCATCCTCAAAAGCAGCTGTTTTTGCTTTCGGCAGCCTCCGGAGCAAAAAAGACAAACGTCCAGCTTTTGCTGCCACAGCAAAGGTGCCAGCGGGGAAAAGTAATGCTGGTTCTCACTGCCTCCTGGAACCCTTTCAAATGCCACAGACAATGTGGCCCTCTCTGCTTTCCTGTGGACTCCATCCTCAAAAGCACCTGTTTTCGCTTTCGGCAGCCTCCGGAGCAAAAAAGACAAACGTCCAGCTTTTGCTGCCACAGCAAAGGTGCCAGCGGGGAAAAGTAATGCTGGTTCTCACTGCATCCTGGAACCTCTTCAAATGCCTCAGACAATTTGGCCCTCTCTGCTTTCCTGCGGACTCCATCGTCAAAAGCACCTGTTTTCGCTTTCGGCAGCCTCCGGAGCAAAAAAGACAAACGTCCAGCTTTTGCTGCCACAGCAAAGGTGCCAGCGGGGAAAAGTAATGCTGGTTCTCACTGCCTCCTGGAACCTCTTCAAATGCCTCAGACAATTTGGCTCTCTCTGCTTTCCTGCGGACTCCATCCTCAAAAGCACCTTTTTTCGCTTTCGGCAACCTCCGGAGCAAAAAAGACAAACGTCCAGCTTTTGCTGCCACAGCAAAGGTGCCAGCGGGGAAAAGTAATGCTGGTTCTCACTGCCTCCTGGAACCCTTTCAAATGCCACAGACAATTTGGCCCTCTCTGCTTTCCTGCGGACTCCATCCTCAAAAGCAGCTGTTTTCGCTTTCGGCAGCCTCCGGAGCAAAAAAGACAAACGTCCAGCTTTTGCTGCCACAGCAAAGGTGCCAGCGGGGAAAAGGAATGCTGGTTCTCACTGCCTCCTGGAACCCTTTCAAATGCCACAGACAATTTGGCCCTCTCTGCTTTCCTGCGGACTCCATCCTCAAAAGCACCTGCTTTCGCGTTCGGCAGCCTCCGGAGCAAAAAAGACAAACGTCCAGCTTTTGCTGCCACAGCAAAGGTGCCAGCGGGGAAAAGTAATGCTGGTTCTCACTGCCTCCTGGAACCTCTTCAAATGCCTCAGACAATTTGGCCCTCTCTGCTTTCCTGCGGACTCCATCCTCAAAAGCACCTGTTTTCGCTTTCGGCAGCCTCCGGAGCAAAAAAGACAAACGTCCAGCTTTTGCTGCCACAGCAAAGGTGCCAGCGGGGAAAAGTAATGCTGGTTCTCACTGCCTCCTGGAACCTCTTCAAATGCCTCAGACAATTTGGCCCTCTCTGCTTTCCTGCGGACTCCATCCTCAAAAGCACCTGTTTTCGCTTTCGGCAGCCTCCGGAGCAAAAAAGACAAACGTCCAGCTTTTGCTGCCACAGCAAAGGTGCCAGCGGGGAAAAGTAATGCTGGTTCTCACTGCCTCCTGGAACCCTTTCAAATGCCACAGACAATTTGGCCCTCTCTGCTTTCCTGCGGACTCCATCCTCAAAAGCAGCTGTTTTCGCTTTCGGCAGCCTCCGGAGCAAAAAAGACAAACGTCCAGCTTTTGCTGCCACAGCAAAGGTGCCAGCGGGGAAAAGTAATGCTGGTTCTCACTGCCTCCTGGAACCCTTTCAAATGCCACAGACAATTTGGCCCTCTCTGCTTTCCTGCGGACTCCATCCTCAAAAGAACCTATTTTCGCTTTCGGCGCCCTCCGGAGCAAAAAAGACAAACGTCCAGCTTTTGCTGCCACAGCAAAGGTGCCAGCGGGGAAAAGGAATGCTGGTTCTCACTGCCTCCTGGAACCCTTTCAAATGCCACAGACAATTTGGCCCTCTCTGCTTTCCTGTGGACTCCATCCTCAAAAGCACCTGTTTTCGCTTTCGGCAGCCTCCGGAGCAAAAAAGACAAACGTCCAGCTTTTGCTGCCACAGCAAAGGTGCCAGCGGGGAAAAGTAATGCTGGTTCTCACTGCCTCCTAGAACCTCTTCAAATGCCTCAGACAATTTGGCCCTCTCTGCTTTCCTGCGGACTCCATCCTCAAAAGCAGCTGTTTTCGCTTTCGGCAGCCTCCGGAGCAAAAAAGACAAACGTCCAGCTTTTGCTGCCACAGCAAAGGTGCCAGCGGGGAAAAGTAATGCTGGTTCTCACTGCCTCCTGGAACCCTTTCAAATGCCACAGACAATTTGGCCCTCTCTGCTTTCCTGCGGACTCCATCCTCAAAAGAACCTATTTTTGCTTTCGGCGTCCTCCGGAGCAAAAAAGACAAACGTCCAGCTTTTGCTGCCACAGCAAAGGTGCCAGCGGGGAAAAGTAATGCTGGTTCTCACTGCCTCCTGGAACCTCTTCAAATGCCACAGACAATTTGGCCCTCTCTGCTTTCCTGCGGACTCCATCCTCAAAAGCAGCTGTTTTCGCTTTCGGCAGCCTCCGGAGCAAAAAAGACAAACGTCCAGCTTTTGCTGCCACAGCAAAGGTGCCAGCGGGGAAAAGTAATGCTGGTTCTCACTGCCTCCTGGAACCCTTTCAAATGCCCCAGACAATTTGGCCCTCTCTGCTTTCCTGCGGACTCCATCCTCAAAAGAACCTATTTTCGCTTTCGGCGCCCTCCGGAGCAAAAAAGACAAACGTCCAGCTTTTGCTGCCACAGCAAAGGTACCAGCAGGGAAAAGTAATGCTGGTTCTCACTGCCTCCTGGAACCTCTTCAAATGCCACAGACAATTTGGCCCTCTCTGCTTTCCTGCGGACTCCTTCCTCAAAAGCACCTGTTTTCGCTTTCGGCAGCCTCCGGAGCAAAAAAGACAAACGTCCAGCTTTTGCTGCCACAGCAAAGGTGCCAGCGGGGAAAAGTAATGCTGGTTCTCACTGCCTCCTGGAACCCTTTCAAATGCCACAGACAATTTGGCCCTCTCTGCTTTCCTGCGGACTCCATCCTCAAAAGAACCTATTTTTGCTTTCGGCGCCCTCCGGAGCAAAAAAGACAAACGTCCAGCTTTTGCTGCCACAGCAAAGGTACCAGCGGGGAAAAGTAATGCTGGTTCTCACTGCCTCCTGGAACCTCTTCAAATGCCACAGACAATTTGGCCCTCTCTGCTTTCCTGCGGACTCCTTTCTCAAAAGCACCTGTTTTCGCTTTCGGCAGCCTCCGGAGCAAAAAAGACAAACGTCCAGCTTTTGCTGCCACAGCAAAGGTACCAGCGGGGAAAAGTAATGCTGGTTCTCACTGCCTCCTGGAACCTCTTCAAATGCCACAGACAATTTGGCCCTCTCTGCTTTCCTGCGGACTCCATCCTCAAAAGCAGCTGTTTTCGCTTTCGGCAGCCTCCGGAGCAAAAAAGACAAACGTCCAGCTTTTGCTGCCACAGCAAAGGTACCAGCGGGGAAAAGTAATGCTGGTTCTCACTGCCTCCTGGAACCTCTTCAAATGCCACAGACAATTTGGCCCTCTCTGCTTTCCTGCGGACTCCATCCTCAAAAGCAGCTGTTTTCGCTTTCGGCAGCCTCCGGAGCAAAAAAGACAAACGTCCAGCTTTTGCTGCCACAGCAAAGGTGCCAGCGGGGAAAAGTAATGCTGGTTCTCACTGCCTCCTGGAACCCTTTCAAATGCCACAGACAATTTGGCCCTCTCTGCTTTCCTGCGGACTCCATCGTCAAAAGCACCTGTTTTCGCTTTCGGCAGCCTCCGGAGCAAAAAAGACAAACGTCCAGCTTTTGCTGCCACAGCAAAGGTGCCAGCGGGGAAAAGTAATGCTGGTTCTCACTGCCTCCTGGAACCTCTTCAAATGCCACAGACAATTTGGCCCTCTCTGCTTTCCTGCGGACTCCATCCTCAAAAGCACCTGTTTTCGCTTTCGGCAACCTCCGGAGCAAAAAAGACAAACGTCCAGCTTTTGCTGCCACAGCAAAGGTGCCAGCGGGGAAAAGTAATGCTGGTTCTCACTGCCTCCTGGAACCCTTTCAAATGCCACAGACAATTTGGCCCTCTCTGCTTTCCTGCGGACTCCATCCTCAAAAGCAGCTGTTTTCGCTTTCGGCAGCCTCCGGAGCAAAAAAGACAAACGTCCAGCTTTTGCTGCCACAGCAAAGGTGCCAGCGGGGAAAAGTAATGCTGGTTCTCACTGCCTCCTGGAACCCTTTCAAATGCCCCAGACAATTTGGCCCTCTCTGCTTTCCTGCGGACTCCATCCTCAAAAGCAGCTGTTTTCGCTTTCGGCAGCCTCCGGAGCAAAAAAGACAAACGTCCAGCTTTTGCTGCCACAGCAAAGGTGCCAGCGGGGAAAAGTAATGCTGGTTCTCACTGCCTCCTGGAACCCTTTCAAATGCCACAGACAATTTGGCCCTCTCTGCTTTCCTGCGGACTCCATCCTCAAAAGAACCTATTTTTGCTTTCGGCGCCCTCCGGAGCAAAAAAGACAAACGTCCAGCTTTTGCTGCCACAGCAAAGGTACCAGCGGGGAAAAGTAATGCTGGTTCTCACTGCCTCCTGGAACCTCTTCAAATGCCACAGACAATTTGGCCCTCTCTGCTTTCCTGCGGACTCCATCCTCAAAAGCAGCTGTTTTCGCTTTCGGCAGCCTCCGGAGCAAAAAAGACAAACGTCCAGCTTTTGCTGCCACAGCAAAGGTGCCAGCGGGGAAAAGGAATGCTGGTTCTCACTGCCTCCTGGAACCCTTTCAAATGCCACAGACAATTTGGCCCTCTCTGCTTTCCTGTGGACTCCATCCTCAAAAGCACCTGTTTTCGCTTTCGGCAGCCTCCGGAGCAAAAAAGACAAACGTCCAGCTTTTGCTGCCACAGCAAAGGTGCCAGCGGGGAAAAGTAATGCTGGTTCTCACTGCCTCCTGGAACCTCTTCAAATGCCTCAGACAATTTGGCCCTCTCTGCTTTCCTGCGGACTCCATCCTCAAAAGCAGCTGTTTTCGCTTTCGGCAGCCTCCGGAGCAAAAAAGACAAACGTCCAGCTTTTGCTGCCACAGCAAAGGTGCCAGCGGGGAAAAGTAATGCTGGTTCTCACTGCCTCCTGGAACCCTTTCAAATGCCCCAGACAATTTGGCCCTCTCTGCTTTCCTGTGGACTCCATCCTCAAAAGCACCTGTTTTCGCTTTCGGCAGCCTCCGGAGCAAAAAAGACAAACGTCCAGCTTTTGCTGCCACAGCAAAGGTGCCAGCGGGGAAAAGTAATGCTGGTTCTCACTGCCTCCTGGAACCCTTTCAAATGCCACAGACAATTTGGCCCTCTCTGCTTTCCTGCGGACTCCATCGTCAAAAGCACCTGTTTTCGTTTTCGGCAGCCTCCGGAGCAAAAAAGACAAACGTCCAGCTTTTGCTGCCACAGCAAAGGTGCCAGCGGGGAAAAGTAATGCTGGTTCTCACTGCCTCCTGGAACCTCTTCAAATGCCACAGACAATTTGGCCCTCTCTGCTTTCCTGCGGACTCCATCCTCAAAAGCACCTTTTTTCGCTTTCGGCAACCTCCGGAGCAAAAAAGACAAACGTCCAGCTTTTGCTGCCACAGCAAAGGTGCCAGCGGGGAAAAGTAATGCTGGTTCTCACTGCCTCCTGGAACCCTTTCAAATGCCACAGACAATTTGGCCCTCTCTGCTTTCCTGCGGACTCCATCCTCAAAAGCACCTGTTTTCGCTTTCGGCAGCCTCCGGAGCAAAAAGGACAAACGTCCAGCTTTTGCTGCCACAGCAAAGGTGCCAGCGGGGAAAAGTAATGCTGGTTCTCACTGCCTCCTGGAACCCTTTCAAATGCCCCAGACAATTTGGCCCTCTCTGCTTTCCTGCGGACTCCATCCTCAAAAGAACCTATTTTCGCTTTCGGCAGCCTCCGGAGCAAAAAAGACAAACGTCCAGCTTTTGCTGCCACAGCAAAGGTGCCAGCGGGGAAAAGTAATGCTCGTTCTCACTGCCTCCTGGAACCTCTTCAAATGCCACAGACAATTTGGCCCTCTCTGCTTTCCTGCGGACTCCATCCTCAAAAGCATCTGTTTTCGCTTTCGGCAGCCTCCGGAGCAAAAAAGACAAACGTCCAGCTTTTGCTGCCACAGCAAAGGTGCCAGCGGGGAAAAGTAATGCTGGTTCTCACTGCCTCCTGGAACCCTTTCAAATGCCACAGACAATTTGGCCCTCTCTGCTTTCCTGTGGACTCCATCGTCAAAAGCACCTGTTTTCGCTTTCGGCAGTCTCCGGAGCAAAAAAGACAAACGTCCAGCTTTTGCTGCCACAGCAAAGGTGCCAGCGGGGAAAAGTAATGCTGGTTCTCACTGCCTCCTGGAACCTCTTCAAATGCAACAGACAATTTGGCCCTCTCTGCTTTCCTGCGGACTCCATCCTCAAAAGCACCTTTTTTCGCTTTCGGCAGCCTCCGGAGCAAAAAAGACAAACGTCCAGCTTTTGCTGCCGCAGCAAAGGTGCCAGCGGGGAAAAGTAATGCTGGTTCTCACTGCCTCCTGGAACCCTTTCAAATGCCACAGACAATTTGGCCCTCTCTGCTTTCCTGCGGACTCCATCCTCAAAAGCAGCTGTTTTCGCTTTCGGCAGCCTCCGGAGCAAAAAAGACAAACGTCCAGCTTTTGCTGCCACAGCAAAGGTGCCAGCGGGGAAAAGTAATGCTGGTTCTCACTGCCTCCTGGAACCCTTTCAAATGCCACAGACAATTTGGCCCTCTCTGCTTTTCTGCGGACTCCATCCTCAAAAGAACCTATTTTCGCTTTCGGCGCCCTCCGGAGCAAAAAAGACAAACGTCCAGCTTTTGCTGCCACAGCAAAGGTGCCAGCGGGGGAAAAGTAATGCTGGTTCTCACTGCCTCCTGGAACCTCTTCAAATGCCACAGACAATTTGTCCCTCTCTGCTTTCCTGCGGACTCCATCCTCAAAAGCAGCTGTTTTCGCTTTCGGCAGCCTCCGGAGCAAAAAAGACAAACGTCCAGCTTTTGCTGCCAGAGCAAAGGTGCCAGCGGGGAAAAGTAATGCTGGTTCTCACTGCCTCCTGGAACCCTTTCAAATGCCACAGACAATTTGGCCCTCTCTGCTTTCCTGCGGACTCCATCGTCAAAAGCACCTGTTTTCGTTTTCGGCAGCCTCCGGAGCAAAAAAGACAAACGTCCAGCTTTTGCTGCCACAGCAAAGGTGCCAGCGGGGAAAAGTAATGCTGGTTCTCACTGCCTCCTGGAACCTCTTCAAATGCCACAGACAATTTGGCCCTCTCTGCTTTCCTGCGGACTCCATCCTCAAAAGCACCTTTTTTCGCTTTCGGCAACCTCCGGAGCAAAAAAGACAAACGTCCAGCTTTTGCTGCCACAGCAAAGGTGCCAGCGGGGAAAAGTAATGCTGGTTCCCACTGCCTCCTGGAACCCTTTCAAATGCCACAGACAATTTGGCCCTCTCTGCTTTCCTGCGGACTCCATCCTCAAAAGCACCTGTTTTCGCTTTCGGCAGCCTCCGGAGCAAAAAGGACAAACGTCCAGCTTTTGCTGCCACAGCAAAGGCGCCAGCGGGGAAAAGTAATGCTGGTTCTCACTGCCTCCTGGAACCCTTTCAAATGCCCCAGACAATTTGGCCCTCTCTGCTTTCCTGCGGACTCCATCCTCAAAAGAACCTATTTTCGCTTTCGGCGCCCTCCGGAGCAAAAAAGACAAACGTCCAGCTTTTGCTGCCACAGCAAAGGTGCCAGCGGGGAAAAGTAATGCTGGTTCTCACTTCCTCCTGGAACCCTTTCAAATGCCACAGACAATTTGGCCCTCTCTGCTTTCCTGCGGACTCCATCCTCAAAAGAACCTATTTTCGCTTTCGGCAGCCTCCGGAGCAAAAAAGACAAACGTCCAGCTTTTGCTGCCACAGCAAAGGTGCCAGCGGGGAAAAGTAATGCTCGTTCTCACTGCCTCCTGGAACCCTTTCAAATGCCACAGACAATTTGGCCCTCTCTGCTTTCCTGCGGACTCCATCCTCAAAAGCAGCTGTTTTCGCTTTCGGCAGCCTCCGGAGCAAAAAAGACAAACGTCCAGCTTTTGCTGCCACAGCAAAGGTGCCAGCGGGGAAAAGTAATGCTGGTTCTCACTGCCTCCTGGAACCCTTTCAAATGCCACAGACAATTTGGCCCTCTCTGCTTTCCTGCGGACTCCATCCTCAAAAGCACCTGTTTTCGCTTTCGGCAGCCTCCGGAGCAAAAAAGACAAACGTCCAGCTTTTGCTGCCACAGCAAAGGTGCCAGCGGGGGAAAAGTAATGCTGGTTCTCACTGCCTCCTGGAACCCTTTCAAATGCCCCAGACAATTTGGCCCTCTCTGCTTTCCTGCGGACTCCATCGTCAAAAGCACCTGTTTTTCGTTTTCGGCAGCCTCCGGAGCAAAAAAGACAAACGTCCAGCTTTTGCTGCCACAGCAAAGGTGCCAGCGGGGAAAAGTAATGCTGGTTCTCACTGCCTCCTGGAACCTCTTCAAATGCCACAGACAATTTGGCCCTCTCTGCTTTCCTGCGGACTCCATCCTCAAAAGCACCTTTTTTCGCTTTCGGCAACCTCCGGAGCAAAAAAGACAAACGTCCAGCTTTTGCTGCCACAGCAAAGGTGCCAGCGGGGAAAAGTAATGCTGGTTCTCACTGCCTCCTGGAACCCTTTCAAATGCCACAGACAATTTGGCCCTCTCTGCTTTCCTGCGGACTCCATC
>NW_028127959.1:0-71000 GCF_965231255.1 Vanellus vanellus
TGGTGGATTATCTCCCACACCATCTTCTTCCGGAAGTATGGCATGTGAGTCTGAAAAGAGAAGAGAAAGAAAAGAGAAATTAAATAATGACGTCACGGTAGAAAGAGGCGGCAAACACGCATAAACGCCCAGCGGAGTCCTTAATAGGAAGTTCCCTTTAGGAACTGTCAACCGTTTGGGTATAACACCCCACGCGGTTCCTAAGAGGGTGACACGACAACCCGACAAAACCAGATTGACTTGACCGCGCGACAGCTTACAAGCACGCTAATAAAAGACCCGTCTAAAACGAAATCAATAAAAAGAAGCGGTGTCTTGACTGGTCAAAGGGTAGAAGCCATTTCTCCAAAAGATACCGAGCCCAGATATGCCAAACCCGCTGGCAGCAGTACCTTGCCCAAGAGGAATCTCACCGGCAGCAGCTCCCAAAGGCGGGGATGGAGAACCACAGCTCTGCCCTGCCCAGGCCACTTGGAAGTTCTGATCCCAGCAACTACGCACCGAAACGGGGTACGAAACCTCAGCCCCTGCCCCGGACACAATGAAGAGCTGCTGCCTAACCTCCCTGGCTCCTGTCCCTGGGCGAGAGGGGCTTGGAGGGGTTTATGACCTTCACTCACCTGGCTAAAGTTGAACGGTTTCTCTCTGGCGATGTACTCTGCGTATTTACACATAAAGACGCCGCAGTCGCTTCCATTCAGCTGCTGAGGGATCTCCTAAGGAATGCAAAGAAGATGGAGGATTTCCCTCTGTCTCAAAAGAAAAGCAACTTGGAAGCAGCGCACATTACCCACACCGACACTGCGCTCACCGCACACTCCTGACCCTACTTGCCTAATCCCCAATACCCACTCCCGCCCACGAGGAACAGACCCAGTTCACTGCTCACCATCCCTCCCCTCTGCCTCCCGGACTCGGACACTACAATCCAAATTTTTGGCAGGCCCAGAAGGCGCAGCAGCCCTCCCCCCTGCGAGGTGTCTCAAGGTTCGCACCGCCTCTTTCTTAAGTGACCTTTCTTAAATCCGGTCTTTAGGGACTGCTTTTTACTATCAACTCCTCGAGAAACATCAGCTCAGCCCTTTCTTTGCCACGTGCCAGGATCTGGGCCCCAAAGAAGCACTTACAGTTCCCATTTCAAACCCAAGTGGTGCTCACGTACACGTGGCTCCATGCTGTGAAGAGTCCACTCTGAAACATCCAGCTCCAGCTGTCTTTTTTCCCAGCTTTCTTTTTGCAGGTATTGGCTGGTTAAAACAAAAGGGAAAAAAAAAATCCCTTTTCATCTCTGTAATTTAGGCCAACAACAAAATAAAGCGGCTGAAGGATCACAGGAAGACGGACGGCAGGACGGTAAAATGTCAGAGGATCCTCACCGCAGCTGATTTAAGGCTGATTTTGAGGAAAAATCCCAATCTGAAACTTACAAACACAGGGAGAGGCTGTGAGCTAATGGTCAAGAACGAGGCCAACGACTCCATTGCTTCGGAGAGGTCAAAAAGCCCCAAATCACATGTTATCAGAGCACAAAGAGACAAACCAAGCAAGGAACTGTAATGCCGTAATTCCACCGGGTGCCTTGATCCCACATCCTGGGCTCCGACTAACAAAGTCGGCACACGTGTGCCACGGGTCTATGGCGTATTTGGCTGTGCCTCTCACGGGAAGGTGGCAGAATCCAGGCACCCCAGACCCTGGGTGCAGGGGACACTGTGACAGCAGATAAGCAGTCGATGCCAGACAAGTCGCAGCAAGCAACTCCAAGATTCCTGCTTGGTTATCTACAAGCCACGTGAAAACTGGCAGTCGCCTTACAGGGACTAAATCTAAAACCCCTCTCCTCATTCACACCAGAAAAGCAGTGACGGAGCGGTTACTTACAGCAAAGTCTGACAAATCTTGTCCCCTTTCTGCCCAAGCGAGTCCAAGTACGTGATGGTGTTCTTCCTCAGATCTATGACCTGTTATTAAAAGGTGACCGTTAGGCAAAGCACAACCTTGTGCCGCACACCCCCCAACACCTACATGACTTCTCTTGCCAGTTTTTGCTCCCCGTCCAATTCTAAAGAAAAAGCCCGTGGGACTCACGGCTAGTGTCCAGTGTGCTTGCAAGTTCACAGGCACAAAGATGATGTCCTGCTTGAAGACATCCACACTTCTGGTCCATCTTCTTACTGCTTCGTAGCCCCCAGATGTTAGTTTGGCATAAAAGAAAGTACTGAACGCGTGGACCGCTGGATAGCCTTCCTTCTTGCCTCTTTCCATCAGCAGACCCATGTAGAAATTAACCACCTGTACCATAAAGAGGAAACGTGAGGTGTAAACATATGACGCTGCCTTCCCCAACCAAAAATACAGCACCACGTCTTTTTTTTGTCCACCCTTAAGCACGCAGCGCAGAGAACTCCAGCCTCAGCTGGAGGCTTTTGTTCCCAGGATTTCACACGGGGCTACATCGGCAGTTTGATCAAAACACCTGCCACCCACGCCAATAACCCGGACGAACTCCTGGAAGCTGCGTCATACAAGAAGTAACGGAACTTCCCGAAACGCTCGACCCTTCAACACCTCAAATAAGAAGTGTACAGAGATTTCTAGGCTCTGCAGCGGAGGTCGTCAAAGAACGTTGACGCGACTTCTGTACAGGGCGGAGGGGTATTTTTCAATAAAGGCTGAGTGAGACTAGCCCTGTGCTGCAGCTGGTTTTACCTCATCGTTTAGCCAGCAAAGGTTCCTGAGCGTGTGGATGTCTTCGCGAGTGACCTTTAGTTTGAAGGCACTGCTCATGATCTCATCTGGCTCACCTTTGCCAAATGCGGCACTGACCTCTCTCTCCATGGCCTGAAAGGAACAATTAAATGGAGAAGGACTTGTGAAACAGAGCATGGAGCACGCTGACCTGGGGGCAGCTTTCCACTGAAACACGGCCTGTAAATTCAGCTCAGGTGACAGAGCAACTGCCTTCGACGGTTTCCTGCCTCAGTGAGCGATAGCGCTTTTGCCTTGCTTGGTTGGTTTCAGCATCCTAACTTTGAACTTCACAGCCCAGGCTTGCTGCCGTTTCTTTTCACCAAGGACGTGGGGATAAAACCCGTCAACTTAGCAAACACGCTCAAGCAGCTGAAAATGGAACACAACTCTGGCAACCCCCTTTCCCAGGTGCTGCTGCGGCCCTCGCAATACCCAGGTTTAAGCCAACCCCAGCGGGCATCCTCCGTACCGAGGCAGCTAAGTCAGGAGCCTGAAAGAACGTGAAGGTGGGGGACTTCAAAGGGAACGGCAAAGGGGGAAACTGAGGCAGCCGTCCCGCTAACAGAAGGCCCACAAACCCTTAGGGCAGCACAACTGAAGGAGCGTGGGGAGCACACAAAATCCTTCAAAGCAGCTTTAGTGCTGACCCTCGCACTGTGAAGCCACAACCACAGCCACTCGCTAACAGGTTCAATGCAAGTTCTTCAGATTTCAAAGCGCCTTAAGAACCACCGAGAAGAAGAGGACTTCCTTGCAGCTCTGCCACAACCTTCTCTTTTGTCTCACAGACTGTCGCCTACGGTACCTCTGTGAGCGGAGGAAAGCGTTCCGCTGTTTTTCCCAATCTTGGCACTTTCTTTTCCTCCACATCGAGGCTGGCTGACTTTTTGGACGGAACAGGTGTAGGGTGTCCTCGGAATAAGGCATCTTCTAAGATTTCTGTGCCACGCTGCCTCTGTTAGACAAACGGACGTTAAGCTAGCAATCAAGCACAGATTTGTTTCCTTGGGGACAGGACAGAAAATCTTGCTTATATAGAAAACTGGAAGGGTTTTTGTACACCCATGCAACCAGCAAACTCCAAAGTTACTTCTTCTTGACGACTGCATTCCAACTGTGCACCCATGGAGTGCTGCACTCGGAGGCAAGAGAGGCAGAAAGCTCCTTTGCCTTGGGCTAGCGTTAAGAACCCCAGCAAAGCCTCCACGTGTAGGTATCAAGTTGAGATTGAGACTACTATTTCTGATTACCATGACTAAAATTTTATTTTTGACCTCAACCCTGACCAGAGGTGAAAGTCAAAGAGACGTACTTCCTATCCCAGCAAACAAGATAAGACTAAAGACACCCCAGTCCAGCTTTGCAGGTCAACCAAGTCTGTGCGCTAAAGATTTTGAGGCTATACCCAACACGTGAAAGGGGAAGAATCAAAACCGTATAGTGTAGTGTGCTCCTAATAGTCCAGAAACAAAATTAACGGCAGCGGAAAACACTTGGCGATAGCGCTACTCATCAAATAACGCTCCCGCTTTCCCGGGGAAAAACAACCTGGGCAAATACAGATATTGTTGAGGAAGTCATGTGAAGAGTGCTGAAGTTTCTGACCACAAAGAGCTCTATTTTCCTTGGGAATAACACAAGCTTACCCCTGCGATGGTTTCTTTCACTGCTCCTTCCTCTTCCGCAGAGTTTTCTTCTGGTGTGCAGTACCTGCCAGGAGAGGGAGAGGGAGAGAGAGAAGCGAGCTCTATATCCGTCCTGTCCCATGGAATTCTCAAGAATTCACCCTCTGGACAAGAAAGGCTTTTGCAAGGCTAAATACAGCACTAGTTTTTAAAGCGGGGAGAAGAATAGGGACAGAATTAGCTACAAAACAGGACTGCTGCAACTGAACCTCCCTCTGCTCCCATCTACGCTTTCTCCTCTCTCATGTAAGGGCAGGTCACTGCAGAAAGATGCGTGCATCTTACCGCCGTACAAAATCTCTCCCTGTAGCTGCACCTACTGCCCCCAAAAACCTGTTTCCATAAAGACCGCAAAGCCGTCGCAACTCACAGTCCTGCCAGCTCAGACAGCCAATACCAATGAGGCCGCTGGCCTCTCAAACCCAACTGCACGCTGCCTTTTTCCCCCTCCTAGGCAAACCCCAGGCATCCTTTGGGACTTACAAAGTCCCCAAAACTGCCTCAAGTCCCACCAGGCTTTACAAGCTCTCTAATCCTTCTGCTTAGGATGCGGGTTTCCAAGTGAAAGAAGTGAAATGTCAGCTCATTGATGGCTCGGCAGAACGACTCACAAACAAAAACGGATTCTGCACATCCAAGGACAACTTGGGACGGCCACCACCCGCACCCTTACTGGCTTTCTTCCCACAGCAAACACCACACCAGCACAACCCTCTTTGTCACGCAGCACGGCTCTCGCTTGTGTTGGAGATGCAACTGGCTTGCAAGCAATTCCGGAGCCGCAAGCTAGCTGCTTCTCTTTCACAGCACTGAGACGATCAAAGACCGTTGGTCATCTTCGAGACTCTACCAGCGGCTGAAAGAGATACACGCGCAGAGCCAAAAGGAACAAGAAGCATCATTAGAAGAGACTCTACCTGATCGTATCACCTCTCTGCGACCGCTGCGGGCAGCAAACATCTATACATTCGACACCTGCACAGAAAAGCAGTAGTAAGAAAACAAGAAGTCGACTTTCAATCACCATCAGATGTACACAGCTCTCCATTTCTGAGTGATAAATAAAAAAAAAGGAAAAACTTTGAAGGATGACGGTATGGTCAGGAAGTTCGAATTCTGGCAAGCACTTTGAACTCGGAACGTCATCTGCGAGTGTGTAAGAAATGCCCTATTCGGATTTGACGTCTACCTACAAAGTGGAACGGATTGGAATCATGGGGATACTCACCGGTCCTGAGTGTTGCACGTGGATAGACGTCTCCTCCGTATTTTGGTTCTTCCCGGTGACTCACAGTCGCCACTGGTTCCTTGGAGGAGGCTTGAACACTTTGGGGCAGGAAACAAACAACAGAGGAGAATCACAATTTTTATACGGGGGGCATTTGTTATCAGTGCGTACCAATTCACGCTGGCTTTTGGGGTTTTTCTTTAAGAAGAACAAAATATTCTTTGCACATCCGACAAATATCTGCATTAACCTGAGGAGGCCACTTTACTCTGTGGGACAAGACAGCGTTCATTTCAACCAGCCCTGACCAATTCTGCTCAATCTATTTGTTAAAGGTTATGCTGACGCTGAGAATGGCAATGTCCACAACATCCATACTGCTGGGACATTTTACTTCAGACCTGCCCTGCTCTGACCTCAGGGACTATATGCTCAGTAGCGGTTGGAGTGCATTAGACACCTTCCCCAGGAACTTCTCTGGTTTAGCTTCCTCTGAAAGGAATCTCTTTCTCAGGCTCCAGATCTGCTCCAAAATATGAGCCAAACCACAATAAGCAACGACTGGCAGATGAGACGCCGACAGCAGAGTCTTGACCTGCTCTCAAATGCAGTGCGCTTAAACTCAGCGCACCCAAAATTACATGAGAAACTCTCTTCTGTATCATTTTCATGGTATGGATTTTCATCTGCAGTGGCGGATTCTGACGCAGCGCACTCCTTAACTGGTGGCCTCAGTGGTAAGAAGCTGTCTGGAGCAGCTTTGATGCTCTGTTTGCCCTTCCGGCTTGTGCTCAAAACATCAACGGCAAAAGAAACGGTATCAAGAGAACATTCCAATGTGCACCTCCACCACCACCTGCTTTGTCAAGCACGTACACCGATGACGATGGAGACAGACATGAGATGTTTATGACTTTCAGATGAAGACCTGCTGTTTTCAACTGGCTAATGGGGAAGTAGAGAGAAGTAAAAGTGAAAATCACAACAACTGCCTTGAAGATACGCTGTTGATTGTGTCCTCAGCCTCCTCTCAAGTTCAATGCTTCCTCTTACCGCAGACCTTTAATCTCTAGCTAATCTCCTGTGTCAATTAAGTAGCTGGATTTAAAGAAAAAGTTTAATATTGGTTCTTCGGGAGGGGAAGCAGCTGACGACCTCCCTTACCATAGGCAGTAAAACTTTCGGGGAAGAAGTCAAAGAAAACGGAAGGATTTTTACCTCAGACGGGGAATTGTCTTGTCAGGACGAGAGAGTGGTTCCTTCGTCAAGCGAGCATGGGTCCCACACGGCATTTGACCTACGAGAGAAGAGCGTAAGGCATGGGTAAGTATAAAAGGAAACTGAAGAGGTTTATGAGTTTACAGTAACGAGCTTCACCAAAGATAAATTGTCATTTTCTCTCTCACATCATCATATGATTTGTGTTATGTCACTTGAGGACATTTTCAGGTTTTCACACCGGCAACTGCAGCAAGTTGCGCGCACAAGGTATTGCCAGCCGAAACCTGAAATACAAAAGGCTCCTCAGGATCTACTACCTAAAAGGACCATTGAAAACAATTTGCTTCTGGCAAGCTAACAGTGGACCTATCAGAACGGAAGGACTGCATCCAAGGCAGCTCTGGTACCGAGACGACCAGATCGACGCCCGGCTCCACTCCAGAAGCAATGCAAGGATGCGGGTAAGAAACAGAGGTCACGCTCAAGTATTCCCAGATGCTGCCTCGTCCCGTGCCTGCCATAATCCCTACAGAACCCTAGGGGTAGACTTGGACAGTACACAAGGTAGGGTGAAAATGAAACAAGTCGTATAACTTGATGTCAGCCTTACCAATTTGCAGCACGGCTACCTCGAGTGACGAAAATCGTGGTCTTTTAGTGGAAGGCTCTAAAGAAGTGGACCCAGGCTTAAAAGAAAACAACAAAAAAGCACCAGCGTGAGTGTAACCTGAATGTGAATCCCAGCAAACACACTTCCTGAGGCTTAGTCAGCTCTACTATGACTTGGGGACCATGACTTGCTGGTTCAGATTGCAGAAGGCGGCAAATCTTGGCAGGACCTTTGACAGGTACGCTTTAAATTTTGAATACAGGCTCTCATGTGTGCAGCAATTAAAAGAATACAGTCTTGTCACTGAGTTATCACTCAGTCGGCTTCTAAACATTCCAAAGGGTGATAGTTCGGCCCTTGAGAAATATATTTTGTACAAATAAGAGTTAACGACTCTCTCAGGAACGAAGAACTAGAGCCCGACAGTCTCTTAGCCCTCTAATCCCATGGGGCAATAAGAAAAACTGCACTACACCTTTGAACCAAACTAGGCAGTCAAGGTGGCTCATTTTTACAGAGCCAAAGTCCTACAGGAACGCTCTCCTGGACTGGTGGATATTGAGCAGAAAGTGGTTTATCCAGAGCAAGTATGCAGTTTTTCTTGTCAGGTAGTGTATATTGATTCCTTAACCACAAGCTTGAGAAAGAGAATAACAGTTTGCAAACACACTAAAACTATAAACTTGAACCATTCTCAAGTATCTGGAAGACAACAAACAGTTTGCTCCTCCCGCAGCTGCCAGTGCCGGAGCAGAGGACGCAGGCTTGAGTAAGGCAAACCCAGCCCACATTAGAGCTGCCTGCTAGAAATGCAAAAGAACCACCTACTGCTGTACAGGCTCAGAGCAGGCTCAACCTCAAGATGCAGTAGGGAGAGCCGCTTGCTCTCGCACCTTGCACAGACCCTAACATTTCAAAGCCCTCGCTAACCTCTTCCGCAGACTCTGTGCCGGCAGCATCTTCGCTGACGGAAGCCGCCGGGCGTTTGGTTGCCTTGGTCGGCAACTGCAGCACTGCAGAAACGTCAACTTTCTCTTTCTGCTCAGAGATGGAATAATCTAAAAAACAAAGACAGGCCGTATAAGAACAGGCTAGAAAACCAACAGAGGTACATTGCGAATACAGCCAGGAGGGAGCACACAGCTTGGATTTAAGATACTCTTTCTGCTGACAGGCGCGGGCTCAGCGCCAGAGACCTGGGCTATCTCCTGCTGGCAGTAAAAGTATTGGGCCCTGCCACAGTCACCGCAGAGAACGTCCGTCATCTATAGGGCTAAGCCCTACCGGACACCCTCAAGCCATTGGCTATAGGCATAGAGAGCCACAAGGCAAGAAGCCAACAGCTTGAAAAGCCACCGTTTCAGGAACAATGCCAGAGCACAAAAGCCAGACTTTTCCAAGGGACACGAAACCTCAGAAAAATCGGGCATATTCAGTACTTGTGTAATGTGCGATACCTGATTTTTGCTTTTTCGGCGGAGTCTCGTCATCATCATCATCCACAACTATGCAAACGCTGAGGAAAGAACACACACAACAGTGTTTTGCAACCCTAGGGAAGCTCCCAGCAGGCTGACTTCCCTTCACAGGGCCCAAACTTCCCAAGTTACTTTTCCTATCCCAAAGGTCTCCCCCTCCAAGCGCCCCTGGGATCATCTCAGGCACATACACCTAACTGCAGCCCTCCTCAACACCCCCCAACCTCTCCCAGCCAACGACCGCTCGCAGAGAGCTAATGATCCCGCTGCAGCACATTAGGCCTCTTTGGCTCATTCCGTTAATGCTTCCCAACATTTTACCTTTCTTCCTATCGCCAACAAATTAAGTTCGTTTCGGAAATCCCTACACTGAGTTGCAAAGAAAAGTCTAAGGAGGACAGGACATAAAAGGTGGGAAAGCAACTCGGGCATACACCCACTTCAATCACTTTGTCCTTTGGGAATGGAGCACACAGGTTGGTCCGAGGTGGGTTTTTTCCTCTCTTTGCCCCCCCAAATGTCAGGACAGCCGGATCCTTTGAAGAACTCTTTGGTCTTTCTTACACAAAGGAATTTCTCTTGAACTGTTATGCCCCCGACCCCTGCTGATAGCATTGCTTCTGGCCGGGGAGATGGGGGGGGAGTGGGCGCCGGGGCGATGCCCGGGGGCGGCCCTGAGGCGGCGGGGCGGCTCGCTGCCCTGGGGGGCGGCCTCTTGCGCGGCGGCGGGGCCGGGGGCGGCGAGGAGGGCGCCGAGGGCCCCCCGCAGCCATTAGTGGAGGGGCGGCTGAGGGGGGAGAGAGGGGCGGGGCGGTGGGTGCGCGCGCGCAGGCGCGCCGCCGTCTGTGCTCTGCCTGAGGGAGCCGTTAGCGGCCGCCCGGCCCGCTTCTGCCCCTGCCCTGCGGTGGGGCCGGGCCGGCGCCGTCCCGCCTGGCCCTGCTCTGTCTGGGGGAGGCGCTTGCCCTTCTCCGGAAGCCCCGAGCCGGGTCCCGGCTGGCAGCTGGGCGCCGGGAGGCCGGGGAGTGCCCGGAGGAGGGGAAGAGGCCTTCGGGGAGAGGCCCCCACGGAGGCCGGAGGGGCCCCCCAGAATCGCTCCAGAGACGGAGGGGCCCCCCAGAAGCCTCCCAGAGAGCGGAGGCGCCCCTCGGAGAGCGGAGAAGCCTTTCGGCGTCCCGCAGGCCTGAGGCGAGCGACAGCGGCCGGCGGCGCGGGCTCTTGCGCGCCCCCTCCTGCCTCCTCTGCCCGCGGTGGGTGAGGGAATGCCAATCCCGGGCTTACCGAGCCCTTTCCTCCGCGCTCGCACGGCGCTTTGCGCCCCTCTGGCGCGGAGCTCCGGTAGCCGCATCCGGCTGCGCCATGGCTGCGGCGCGACTGGAAGGACGCGGACTGCGTTCGGCGTTCCACCATGGTGAGCGGCTGTGACGGAGCGGCGCCCGACCGCCGGCCGCGGGCAGCCCCGCTCGAGCCGCTGTTGCGGGGGCCGGCGAGCGTGTGGTGAGTGCTGAGCTGTGTGCTGGGGGGTTGGGCTGGCTCTTGGGGCGCTGCCTTGCTCCTAAGGGGGCTTTGAAATGCGGTGCTCGCCCCTCGTTAACGAGCTGTTTCCTGTGGGGTGGAAATGTGCGGCTGTTGCTGCAGCCCCGTCCTGGAGAGGCTTTTTTTCCAGGGCTGGGAGCGAGAGCGGCGTCCAGGCTGGGCAGGGGAGCCGGGTCTGCTCGTCCTCCAGCTGAGCAGTGGTGGTTTGCAGGTAGCATCCGGTTGCACTTGCTGGAATGCAGAGCAGGAGAGAGTTGTGTCGTGGTTTTCCCCTGCAGATGCGGGACACGGGCGGCAAGGTGGCAGCGTGGGGGGAGTGGGGGTAACTGGGAGCCCCCGTCTGCCTCCCAGCCCCATGGCGCTGGATGCAGCTCAGATGCACCCACGCTCTGTGAGGGGGGGTTTGAGGGCCTGAAGGGTTGTCCCCGTGTCCCTGCCGGGCTTATGGTGGTATCTTGCTGCTGTGCGTGGGTCTGGGGGTGGCCGGGAAGGGTCTGGCATGCTGGGGCCATCACTGACCCTCATTTTCTCTCCCACCATAGAGCTCCTCGGCGGAGCTCTCAGCCAGCTCTCGGCGGAGCTCCCCCAGCCAGCGCCTTCCCACATCAGCACCCTTTAGGTGCCTGTCCCCCCTCTCCAGGAGATCTTTGCTGGGGCACCTTGGGAGAGTGGGCAACCACTACCATGGGATGGTGGGATGGGGACAGCCACCTCCTTTGTCCCCTGTCCAGCTGGTGCCCTGACCCTCTCACTCTTCCATGCCCCCGCAGCTTCCGGAGCAAGAGGTTGTGAACGTGTTCATCGGGACGCAGGCGGTGGGGGCCATCATCGGGAAGAAGGGGCAGCACATCAAGCAGCTGGTGCGGTTTGCGGGTGCCTCCATCAAGGTGAGGAAGGCGCTGCGGGGCTGGTCCTGCGCTTCGTGCCTCAGTTTCCCCTCTGCACTGCCGAGGTCAGGGAATGGGAGTGTGCGGGGAGCAGTTTTGCTCCCCAGCTTATCACAGAACGGTTGAGGTTGGAAGGGACCTTGAAGATCATGGAGTCCCACCCCCCTGCCCTGTTCAGGGACACCTCCCCCCAGCCCAAGTTGCTCCAAGCCCCGTCCAACCTGGCCTTGAACACCTCCAGGGCTAGGGCAGCCACAGCTTCTCTGGGCAAGCTGGGCCAGTGATTCACCACCCTCGCAGTGAAAAATTTCTTCCTGTTATCTCCTCTAAATGTCCCCTCTTCCACTTTGAAGGCACTCCGCCTCGTCCTGTCACCCCATGCCCTTGTAAAAAGTCTCTCCCCAGCTCTCCTGTACCCGTTGGCATGGGCCCACCTCTCCCGCCTGTGTTTAGTAGAAGGCCAGGCCTGCAGCACCCTGGTTATGAGCCCGGCTCGGGTGGGAGGGGATGCTCCTGCATGGGGGGATTGCCCTGCGTTGTGGGGGGACATGCCACCGAGGGAAGGTCTTGCTGAAGCGGTGGCTGCACTCACGCTCCTTCTCCCCCATACTTCCCCAGATTGCACCGGCAGAAGGTCCCAAGGGCAGCGAGCGCATGGTCATCATCACAGGGCCGCCCGAGGCTCACTTCAAGGTGCGCTGGGTGGGGGCTGTGGGTGTGGGGGACAGTAAGGGCCAAGTTGAGAGCGTCCCTGTGGTCAGCACTGTGCTGCCAGCCTGGCTTGGCCTCCCTCAGCGCCAGGGGAGCTCTTTGCTGGGTACCATGATTTTGATGCTGCTGGACGTGAGGACATTGTGAATGGACTCCTCGGTGCGGGCAAAGCCACCCGCATCCCACCTGGGTTCATCTTCCATAACCTTGTCTCCTGTCCACTCGAGCGGGATGGCGGCCCCCCCCCCAAAAAATTGAGCCTCTCTCAAGGAGCGATGGAGGAAGCACAAGTTAAAAAAAACCAGAAACCTGAAATTAATTAGGGCTTGTCCGGGGTGAAAAGTTGGGAGCGGCGAGATGCTCGGTGGGGGCTCAGGGGTGGGTGGTGGTGGGAGAAACAGTGCCCTGACCCCCAACTCTTGCTTTTCCCTTCTCCTCCCCAAGATTGCACAGTGCAAGATGAGGGAAATGGTCCAGCAGGTGAAGCAGCAGGAGCAGAAACACGCTCCGGGAGCCCCGGCCTCGCAGCACAGCAAGTGATGCTCCTGTTGTGCCGCCCAGCACCGCCTGATGAATGTAACCCCACTGCCGGACAACCCCCTCCAACCTCCTCCACCACCCCCAGCAGGTCAGGGGAGCAAACCAAAGACCCGCCCAGACACACAGCCCCCCATTCCCGCGGCGCTGCGAGGATGCGCAGCTGAGGGGTACGGGGAGGGCTCTCTCCATCCCACAGCCTCCCCCTTCCTCCTCCGTCGCCTCCCGACGCTGTCCCTTTAGTTGGACTAACAGGGGCAGGTTTGGGTACCTCAGCACCTCACGCTTGTGTTTCCCTTTTAGAGATTTTGTGTGCCTTGTAAAACTGAGAGTTGGAGCATTTTTTTATTAATTTTTTTAATAAAAAAGAATGAGTTGGAAAAAACCATGTCGAGCGAGTGCGAGGCGGGAGAAGGAAAGCAATCCCAGGGGTGCTGACGTGCGGAAAGAAACTCCCCAACTCGGGGTGAGTTACAAAGCAGCATGTTTATTGCAGCGCTGGGTGCAAGGGGGATGGCTCCCAACTCGCCCAGGGGCTGGTAAAGCAAGCGTTCCTTTCTGATGCAAAGGCGTACGTATTCATTAGTGTAGGCTGGGAATAGGCACCACTCTGGTCATGATCTGTGGGTTGTTGTGGAGGAAGGCTCCCAGTCTTCCTGCCGGTGTACTTTTCCCCTTTGGCTCAAGAGTGCTGCTGTGGCTGAGCTCTGAGCCGCCAGACCGGTTCTCAGCAGATGGTTACTTCGCGCAGACAATAAGGCCCTGAATAGCCCTTCCTGTTCTCTGGATGGCTCTGGGTGGCTCTGCTCCTCTGCTGCTTCTAAGGTCGGGCTGCCCCAGTGTCATCATTGAGGAGCCTTTTGTCTATCCAGTTCTCACTTGTGGGTGTTCCTGCCCATGTCAGTGCCAGAGCTCTTCCGTAGGCTCCTTCTGCTAGCGGAGAGCCAGGGGCCGTTCCTTCAGGAGAAAGCTTGAGAAATGTTTAAAAAGAGAAAAGGGGGAAAAAAAAAAAAGGGAAAGGAGGAAAAAAAAAGTGGGAAAAGAAAAAAGAGAAAAAGAAAAAAAGAGGGAAAAAGCAAAAAAGGTCAAAAGAAAAAAGGGGTAAAAGAGAATAAAGGGGGAAGCGAAAACATATTAAAAAAGAAAGGTAGAAAGGAAAAAAAACCAACCAAACCAAGCAAGGAAAGTGGGAACAGCTGCAGGGCAAGAGGAGGGACAGGAGCTGGGGGGGGGGAGGTGGCAGTGCCGGCGCTGACCCCGGGGGCTGCGACACCACGTTTTTGTCCTCTACTGCAAAGTGTCGTTGGGTGGGTTTTGCTTGGTTGTTTTTCACACGACAACATCAAAAACCAAAGAGAAATCTCTGCAGCTCACAGGAGCCTGAGCTTGCTCTCGGTTGCTTTCTTTCCAGTGTCTTGGGGGCGTCACAGCCGAGCTGAGATTGGGGTGTGGTGGTGGTGGGAGTTTGTCCCATGGCTGTGATGGGGGGAGAAGGGGTGGGCGGGGAGTGGGGGATGTGGTGTGGGGTTTTCTTTGGGTGATGGTGTTTTTTTGCCAGGCGTCGCTTTACCCAGTGGCTCAGGGAGGTGTTGGCATCACAAAGCCTGCGCTAAAGCGGGGTGGGGGCCTTGCCACAGTTGGTTAGCAGAGCCAAAGTGGTTATTAATGGTTCTTAAGGGCGCCCTAATTATGCCCGTGTAACTGGGAAGCTCAGATGCCCCCTAAGCACCCCCCCCGGTGCTTCTCTAGCCAGGCGAGTGCTGGGCGTCCCCCCCTGCAGGAGAGGAGCGCACCTCCAGGGTGGGTAGAAGGGCATCACCCAAGAGGGAGAGGACCAAGATGGGGCTTGGGTGTCCTTGGGGTGGCCGGGTGGCGGGGTAGGGCTGCTGGGGGCTGCCACGATGAGGGACACCCCCATGCCTTTCTCCATGGCTCCCAGAGCTGTGCTCCCTCCCTCCCTCCCACCCATCCAGTGCCACCGGAGAGGTGGTGTCCCCCCTCCCGGGGCGGGCAGGGGCTGCTGCCACCCCACCTAACACCTCAACACACCAAACCAGCTTTCAGCAGTCACAGCCACCCGGGCGCTGCCAAGGGGGCAGCAGGGGCTCCCCACAGGGGGTTTACAGAACACAGAGAGCGTCCGTACACCGCTGACCCCTCTCCAGGGGCGGATTTTCGGGATGCTGCTTGCTCATCTCATCACTGAACGACACCCCGATTGCCCCTGCAGCACTGTGTGACCATCGCTTCGCCGCTTCTGTGCTCCGATGCGCCTCCTGGCTCCAATCCTCTTCCTGGGGGATTGTGAGGGAGCGAAAATCCACATCGCTACATCCAACTTTTTTTCAGTTAAATAAAAAAAAAAGAATAAATCACCCTCTCTCATTACCAGGTAGAGGTTCGTTCCATTAAGGCTCTTTTTATGAAAATAAATATTTAAATTCTATAAAGAAATAAATACTTCTCTTTTCACATTAGATAACTCCCTGGAGACAGCAAAAAACAACCCAACACCACTGTGCACCAGTGTCCACCAGGGCTTTATACTTTTGTGGCTCTCATGTGCCAGGCCATCGAATCCACACAGTCCAATAAAGTCGGTTGTCCCTCTCCTCCTCCTGGCTGGAGGCAGGGCACCTCTACTGTTGACCGTAGTACCTACGATTATCAGATTGGTTCCTACCTGGTCCGTAGGATCACCTACCGTAGGTTGGAGCAACCTTCTTCCTGTAAGAATCCTTTCTTCTATCGACTTCATTTTGCAACTCAAGCACCCGTACCTGTAGGGCTGAGGTAGGTTCTCCATCCCACTTCTTCATGTCTTCTGCATATTCACAGAGGCAAACCCACAGGATATCTCGCATCAGCTTTGATTTGTCTTGAGTCGGAGGGTGGTTTTTCTCTTGAGTAGGAGGGCGTTTCCTCTTAGCAGCTGCAACATGAGTCTGTACAGGGAAAGAATGGAGTTTTTCCTCCACCTTGGTTAGTTTATCAAACAGTTTATCGGTTTGCTCAACTAATCTCTGGGTCATTTGCTCTATTTTCTCAGTCAGTTTCTCAGTCATTTTCTCGGTGGTCACAGTCAGCTTTTCTATGGCTGCCACAGAGAAGGGACCAGAGAGACTGTCTTCATACTGTCGTACCTTCTTAACCCCTTCATTTACAGTTGGTGTGTCAGTATCGGATCCTCCCCAGACCATTGTTGACAATGTGTGGGAATATGTTGATGGTGCACTTTGTACAAACTTTTTGAGCAGAGATCATTTGCATGGCATTTCATCAGGGTCTACTGTCGCTTGCCCATCACTATAAATCACCTCTCGCACAGGCAGTTCTCTCAGGTACTTCATACCTTTTCCCATGTTGGTCCATTTACTTGGACGGCATTCGATATCGTCCTTGAAGGGATACCTGCGCTTTATGGCTGACACCAGTCGCCTCCAGAGACTGAGAGTGCTTGTCTTTCTCCCAATTTCTTTATCAATCCCTCCATCCTTGGCCAGGTTTCCCAATCGCCTAGCTTCTCTGCCATCTCAGTCTAGGGTATCTGCCCCGCTATCCCAGCATCGGAGCAACCAGGAGACAAGTGTTTCGCCTTCATGACGACTAAAGTCCTTCCTGATACTTCTCAGATCTTTCACGGAGAAGGATTGAACAACTCCCTCTACATCTGAGTCCTCCTGTGGGGAGGCTGCCCCAGAAGGGGCCTCTCCAGCATCTGCTCTAGAAGGACTCTGGCCTTTGTCTGTTTTCAAAGGTCTCTTTCCCTTCTGTGGTCTTGAAGGACCCTCCCCTGGATCTTGTTCAGAACTCTCCCCCAAGCTATGTGACTTGAGGTGGTCTTTGTGGTAAGGGGCAGGGGAAGGAGTTGACCTCCTCTTCCTGCTCCTGGTTCCCGGGGCGGCTTGTACCGATTTTGATGGAGTTGGAGTAGTTTTGGTACTGGTTGTAGTGGCTGCAGTAGGTTGTGCCGGGAGAGGCGGCGGCGTGGCTTGTGCCGCTGCAGGGGGGGGCGCGGCTTGTGCCGGGACGGGCGGCGGAGGGGCCGGTGTTGTTGCGGTGGGGGGGGCGGCTGCCGGTGGTGCGGGTGCCGGTGCCGGTGCAGGCGGCGGCGGAGGCGCCTGTGCCGTGGCGGTGGGGGGGGCGGCTGCCGGTGGCGCCGTTGCTCCGGGGGGGACAGCTGCCGGTGGCGCCGGTGCCGTGGGGGAGGCGGCTGCCGGTGGTGCCGTTGCTCCGGGGGGGGCAGCTGCCGGTGGCCCCGGTGCCGTGGGGGAGGCGGCTGCCGGTGGTGCCGTTGCTCCGGGGGGGGCAGCTGCGGCCGGGCCGGGCGGGGCCGCGGTTCGCGCCGCTGCAGATCGCCGAGCGGCTGCGCGGGTCTGAGTGGCGGCAGCGCACGGTCCCCTCCAGCTCCCCCTGCACAGATGTTTCACAAGAAACCACCCCTGCACCACATTCAGGAGCATCAACAACAAAATCACGATCTTAACAAGGTACCAGTCCTTATCCTCAGAGCCCAGAAGGTTGCCATGCCCCAGCTCTGATGGGGTCACATCAGCATAATTATCAAAGGGCGAAGTAAACATTCCCCAGGTAGAAGAACCCTTTGATCCCTTTGGTCCCTTTTCTACTGAGCATGAGGCAGATGGGATGGAATACCCTGTTGGTCAGTTTTGGGTCACCTGTCCTGTCGCTCCTCCCCGCAGGTGGGACCCCACTATGCTTTTCCACTTCCGACCCTCCAACGGGGCAAATAACAAAGCTGGTTGGCCGTGGGGGTTATAGCAATAAGTATAAGCAAGAGCCTCTCTGCATCCCATGCCTGGGCATCAGCTGTAAACATTGCTCTTATCGCTCTGAGAGAGTGAACGCTGACGGCACAATAGGCAGTTAATTTCAGTTGGTAGAAGAGGCCCAGCTAAGAAGCCAAGTTACTGAACAAAATTGGTTCTCTTTTACCTCAAACCAGGACACAGGGAGAGTTTCCTTCCATTAAGGCTCTTTTTATTAAAATAAATATTTATATTATATAAAGAAATAAATACTTCTCTTTTCACATTAGATCACTCCCTGGAGGCAGCAAAAAAAGCCAACCCCAAACCAGCCCAAAGGACAGGGGCTTTGGTGAGAAATCAAGAGATGGTAAACGCTTTCTTTCCGTGGTCGTGACAAATCCAGTTTTAGGAATCAAGGAGATGGTAGATATTCCAGAAACAGAGGAAAACTCTCTTTGAGACGGTAGTTCAGCACGTTGTCCTTGGGAAGGTAAGGTGGGCAAACACAACTGTAACCACCACCACAGATGTTTCCCATTTGTCTGTAACGTGGTCGCGTGCGCTGCGAGGCGCGAGCGTGCGGCTCAGCCATGGAAGTTGACGATGTTCCTTCTTCACTCTGCCCTTAACGAGGTCACACCCACCTTTCTGGCTTTTGCTTAAGGTGCGTTAGCTAATTTCAAAGAGAGTTACTGTCTCCAAAATAAGGGGGGGTGGGGGGTGGTGGTGGGGAAATAAACTGTCTTAACCACTACTTCATAACTTGAAGAGGAAAACTTGTGTACCAAAACCCCAGAGTTACTGTCTCCAAAATAAGGGAGGTGGGGGGAATAAACCATCTTAACTTCTCCTTCATAAGCTAAAGAGGAAAACTTGTGTACCAAAACCCCAGAGTTACTGTCTCCAAAATAAGGGAGGTGGGGGGAATAAACCATCTTAACTTCTACTTCATAACCTAAAGAGGAAAATTCGTCTAAGAAATGTAACTAAAGGTCTAAGAAAACTAACTAAAGGCCTAAGAAAAGTAACTAAGGTCGAAGAAACGTAATCAAAATAAGAACTCTAAGAGTCCACGTGTCACAGCAGCTGTTGGTGGATTATCTCCCACACCATCTTCTTCCGGAAGTATGGCATGTGAGTCTGAAAAGAGAAGAGAAAGAAAAGAGAAATTAAATAATGACGTCACGGTAGAAAGAGGCGGCAAACACGCATAAACGCCCAGCGGAGTCCTTAATAGGAAGTTCCCTTTAGGAACTGTCAACCGTTTGGGTATAACACCCCACGCGGTTCCTAAGAGGGTGACACGACAACCCGACAAAACCAGATTGACTTGACCGCGCGACAGCTTACAAGCACGCTAATAAAAGACCCGTCTAAAACGAAATCAATAAAAAGAAGCGGTGTCTTGACTGGTCAAAGGGTAGAAGCCATTTCTCCAAAAGATACCGAGCCCAGATATGCCAAACCCGCTGGCAGCAGTATCTTGCCCAAGAGGAATCTCACCGGCAGCAGCTCCCAAAGGCGGGGATGGAGAACCACAGCTCTGCCCTGCCCAGGCCACTTGGAAGTTCTGATCCCAGCAACTACGCACCGAAACGGGGTACGAAACCTCAGCCCCTGCCCCGGACACAATGAAGAGCTGCTGCCTAACCTCCCTGGCTCCTGTCCCTGGGCGAGAGGGGCTTGGAGGGGTTTATGACCTTCACTCACCTGGCTAAAGTTGAACGGTTTCTCTCTGGCGATGTACTCTGCGTATTTACACATAAAGACGCCGCAGTCGCTTCCATTCAGCTGCTGAGGGATCTCCTAAGGAATGCAAAGAAGATGGAGGATTTCCCTCTGTCTCAAAAGAAAAGCAACTTGGAAGCAGCGCACATTACCCACACCAACACTGCGCTCACCGCACACTCCTGACCCTACTTGCCTAATCCCCAATACCCACTCCCGCCCACGAGGAACAGACCCAGTTCACTGCTCACCATCCCTCCCCTCTGCCTCCCGGACTCGGACACTACAATCCAAATTTTTGGCAGGCCCAGAAGGCGCAGCAGCCCTCCCCCCTGCGAGGTGTCTCAAGGTTCGCACCGCCTCTTTCTTAAGTGACCTTTCTTAAATCCGGTCTTTAGGGACTGCTTTTTACTATCAACTCCTCGAGAAACATCAGCTCAGCCCTTTCTTTGCCACGTGCCAGGATCTGGGCCCCAAAGAAGCACTTACAGTTCCCATTTCAAACCCAAGTGGTGCTCACGTACACGTGGCTCCATGCTGTGAAGAGTCCACTCTGAAACATCCAGCTCCAGCTGTCTTTTTTCCCAGCTTTCTTTTTGCAGGTATTGGCTGGTTAAAACAAAAGGGAAAAAAAAAATCCCTTTTCATCTCTGTAATTTAGGCCAACAACAAAATAAAGCGGCTGAAGGATCACAGGAAGACGGACGGCAGGACGGTAAAATGTCAGAGGATCCTCACCGCAGCTGATTTAAGGCTGATTTTGAGGAAAAATCCCAATCTGAAACTTACAAACACAGGGAGAGGCTGTGAGCTAATGGTCAAGAACGAGGCCAACGACTCCATTGCTTCGGAGAGGTCAAAAAGCCCCAAATCACATGTTATCAGAGCACAAAGAGACAAACCAAGCAAGGAACTGTAATGCCGTAATTCCACCGGGTGCCTTGATCCCACATCCTGGGCTCCGACTAACAAAGTCGGCACACGTGTGCCACGGGTCTATGGCGTATTTGGCTGTGCCTCTCACGGGAAGGTGGCAGAATCCAGGCACCCCAGACCCTGGGTGCAGGGGACACTGTGACAGCAGATAAGCAGTCGATGCCAGACAAGTCGCAGCAAGCAACTCCAAGATTCCTGCTTGGTTATCTACAAGCCACGTGAAAACTGGCAGTCGCCTTACAGGGACTAAATCTAAAACCCCTCTCCTCATTCACACCAGAAAAGCAGTGACGGAGCGGTTACTTACAGCAAAGTCTGACAAATCTTGTCCCCTTTCTGCCCAAGCGAGTCCAAGTACGTGATGGTGTTCTTCCTCAGATCTATGACCTGTTATTAAAAGGTGACCGTTAGGCAAAGCACAACCTTGTGCCGCACACCCCCCAACACCTACATGACTTCTCTTGCCAGTTTTTGCTCCCCGTCCAATTCTAAAGAAAAAGCCCGTGGGACTCACGGCTAGTGTCCAGTGTGCTTGCAAGTTCACAGGCACAAAGATGATGTCCTGCTTGAAGACATCCACACTTCTGGTCCATCTTCTTACTGCTTCGTAGCCCCCAGATGTTAGTTTGGCATAAAAGAAAGTACTGAACGCGTGGACCGCTGGATAGCCTTCCTTCTTGCCTCTTTCCATCAGCAGACCCATGTAGAAATTAACCACCTGTACCATAAAGAGGAAACGTGAGGTGTAAACATATGACGCTGCCTTCCCCAACCAAAAATACAGCACCACGTCTTTTTTTTGTCCACCCTTAAGCACGCAGCGCAGAGAACTCCAGCCTCAGCTGGAGGCTTTTGTTCCCAGGATTTCACACGGGGCTACATCGGCAGTTTGATCAAAACACCTGCCACCCACGCCAATAACCCGGACGAACTCCTGGAAGCTGCGTCATACAAGAAGTAACGGAACTTCCCGAAACGCTCGACCCTTCAACACCTCAAATAAGAAGTGTACAGAGATTTCTAGGCTCTGCAGCGGAGGTCGTCAAAGAACGTTGACGCGACTTCTGTACAGGGCGGAGGGGTATTTTTCAATAAAGGCTGAGTGAGACTAGCCCTGTGCTGCAGCTGGTTTTACCTCATCGTTTAGCCAGCAAAGGTTCCTGAGCGTGTGGATGTCTTCGCGAGTGACCTTTAGTTTGAAGGCACTGCTCATGATCTCATCTGGCTCACCTTTGCCAAATGCGGCACTGACCTCTCTCTCCATGGCCTGAAAGGAACAATTAAATGGGGAAGGACTTGTGAAACAGCGCATGGAGCACGCTGACCTGGGGGCAGCTTTCCACTGAAACACGGCCTGTAAATTCAGCTCAGGTGACAGAGCAACTGCCTTCGACGGTTTCCTGCCTCAGTGAGCGATAGCGCTTTTGCCTTGCTTGGTTGGTTTCAGCATCCTAACTTTGAACTTCACAGCCCAGGCTTGCTGCCGTTTCTTTTCACCAAGGACGTGGGGATAAAACCCGTCAACTTAGCAAACACGCTCAAGCAGCTGAAAATGGAACACAACTCTGGCAACCCCCTTTCCCAGGTGCTGCTGCGGCCCTCGCAATACCCAGGTTTAAGCCAACCCCAGCGGGCATCCTCCGTACCGAGGCAGCTAAGTCAGGAGCCTGAAAGAACGTGAAGGTGGGGGACTTCAAAGGGAACGGCAAAGGGGGAAACTGAGGCAGCCGTCCCGCTAACAGAAGGCCCACAAACCCTTAGGGCAGCACAACTGAAGGAGCGTGGGGAGCACACAAAATCCTTCAAAGCAGCTTTAGTGCTGACCCTCGCACTGTGAAGCCACAACCACAGCCACTCGCTAACAGGTTCAATGCAAGTTCTTCAGATTTCAAAGCGCCTTAAGAACCACCGAGAAGAAGAGGACTTCCTTGCAGCTCTGCCACAACCTTCTCTTTTGTCTCACAGACTGTCGCCTACGGTACCTCTGTGAGCGGAGGAAAGCGTTCCGCTGTTTTTCCCAATCTTGGCACTTTCTTTTCCTCCACATCGAGGCTGGCTGACTTTTTGGACGGAACAGGTGTAGGGTGTCCTCGGAATAAGGCATCTTCTAAGATTTCTGTGCCACGCTGCCTCTGTTAGACAAACGGACGTTAAGCTAGCAATCAAGCACAGATTTGTTTCCTTGGGGACAGGACAGAAAATCTTGCTTATATAGAAAACTGGAAGGGTTTTTGTACACCCATGCAACCAGCAAACTCCAAAGTTACTTCTTCTTGACGACTGCATTCCAACTGTGCACCCATGGAGTGCTGCACTCGGAGGCAAGAGAGGCAGAAAGCTCCTTTGCCTTGGGCTAGCGTTAAGAACCCCAGCAAAGCCTCCACGTGTAGGTATCAAGTTGAGATTGAGACTACTATTTCTGATTACCATGACTAAAATTTTATTTTTGACCTCAACCCTGACCAGAGGTGAAAGTCAAAGAGACGTACTTCCTATCCCAGCAAACAAGATAAGACTAAAGACACCCCAGTCCAGCTTTGCAGGTCAACCAAGTCTGTGCGCTAAAGATTTTGAGGCTATACCCAACACGTGAAAGGGGAAGAATCAAAACCGTATAGTGTAGTGTGCTCCTAATAGTCCAGAAACAAAATTAACGGCAGCGGAAAACACTTGGCGATAGCGCTACTCATCAAATAACGCTCCCGCTTTCCCGGGGAAAAACAACCTGGGCAAATACAGATATTGTTGAGGAAGTCATGTGAAGAGTGCTGAAGTTTCTGACCACAAAGAGCTCTATTTTCCTTGGGAATAACACAAGCTTACCCCTGCGATGGTTTCTTTCACTGCTCCTTCCTCTTCCGCAGAGTTTTCTTCTGGTGTGCAGTACCTGCCAGGAGAGGGAGAGAGAGAAGCGAGCTCTATATCCGTCCTGTCCCATGGAATTCTCAAGAATTCACCCTCTGGACAAGAAAGGCTTTTGCAAGGCTAAATACAGCACTAGTTTTTAAAGCGGGGAGAAGAATAGGGACAGAATTAGCTACAAAACAGGACTGCTGCAACTGAACCTCCCTCTGCTCCCATCTACGCTTTCTCCTCTCTCATGTAAGGGCAGGTCACTGCAGAAAGATGCGTGCATCTTACCGCCGTACAAAATCTCTCCCTGTAGCTGCACCTACTGCCCCCAAAAACCTGTTTCCATAAAGACCGCAAAGCCGTCGCAACTCACAGTCCTGCCAGCTCAGACAGCCAATACCAATGAGGCCGCTGGCCTCTCAAACCCAACTGCACGCTGCCTTTTTCCCCCTCCTAGGCAAACCCCAGGCATCCTTTGGGACTTACAAAGTCCCCAAAACTGCCTCAAGTCCCACCAGGCTTTACAAGCTCTCTAATCCTTCTGCTTAGGATGCGGGTTTCCAAGTGAAAGAAGTGAAATGTCAGCTCATTGATGGCTCGGCAGAACGACTCACAAACAAAAACGGATTCTGCACATCCAAGGACAACTTGGGACGGCCACCACTCGCACCCTTACTGGCTTTCTTCCCACAGCAAACACCACACCAGCACAACCCTCTTTGTCACGCAGCACGGCTCTCGCTTGTGTTGGAGATGCAACTGGCTTGCAAGCAATTCCGGAGCCGCAAGCTAGCTACTTCTCTTTCACAGCACTGAGACGATCAAAGACCGTTGGTCATCTTCGAGACTCTACCAGCGGCTGAAAGAGATACACGCGCAGAGCCAAAAGGAACAAGCAGCATCATTAGAAGAGACTCTACCTGATCGTATCACCTCTCTGCGACCGCTGCGGGCAGCAAACATCTATACATTCGACACCTGCACAGAAAAGCAGTAGTAAGAAAACAAGAAGTCGACTTTCAATCACCATCAGATGTACACAGCTCTCCATTTCTGAGTGATAAATAAAAAAAAAGGAAAAACTTTGAAGGATGACGGTATGGTCAGGAAGTTCGAATTCTGGCAAGCACTTTGAACTCGGAACGTCATCTGCGAGTGTGTAAGAAATGCCCTATTCGGATTTGACGTCTACCTACAAAGTGGAACGGATTGGAATCATGGGGCTACTCACCGGTCCTGAGTGTTGCACGTGGATAGACATCTCCTCCGTATTTTGGTTCTTCCCGGTGACTCACAGTCGCCACTGGTTCCTTGGAGGAGGCTTGAACACTTTGGGGCAGGAAACAAACAACAGAGGAGAATCACAATTTTTATACGGGGGGCATTTGTTATCAGTGCGTACCAATTCACGCTGGCTTTTGGGGTTTTTCTTTAAGAAGAACAAAATATTCTTTGCACATCCGACAAATATCTGCATTAACCTGAGGAGGCCACTTTACTCTGTGGGACAAGACAGCGTTCATTTCAACCAGCCCTGACCAATTCTGCTCAATCTATTTGTTAAAGGTTATGCTGACGCTGAGAATGGCAATGTCCACAACATCCATACTGCTGGGACATTTTACTTCAGACCTGCCCTGCTCTGACCTCAGGGACTATATGCTCAGTAGCGGTTGGAGTGCATTAGACACCTTCCCCAGGAACTTCTCTGGTTTAGCTTCCTCTGAAAGGAATCTCTTTCTCAGGCTCCAGATCTGCTCCAAAATATGAGCCAAACCACAATAAGCAAAGACTGGCAGATGAGACGCCGACAGCAGAGTCTTGACCTGCTCTCAAATGCAGTGCACTTAAACTCAGCGCACCCAAAATTACATGAGAAACTCTCTTCTGTATCATTTTCATGGTATGGATTTTCATCTGCAGTGGCGGATTCTGGCGCAGCGCACTCCTTAACTGGTGGCCTCAGTGGTAAGAAGCTGTCTGGAGCAGCTTTGATGCTCTGTTTGCCCTTCCGGCTTGTGCTCAAAACATCAACGGCAAAAGAAACGGTATCAAGAGAACATTCCAATGTGCACCTCCACCACCACCTGCTTTGTCAAGCACGTACACCCGATGACGATGGAGACAGACACGAGATGTTTATGACTTTCAGATGAAGACCTGCTGTCTTCAACTGGCTAATGGGGAAGTAGAGAGAAGTAAAAGTGAAAATCACAACAACTGCCTTGAAGATACGCTGTTGATTGTGTCCTCAGCCTCCTCTCAAGTTTAACGCTTCCTCTTACCGCAGACCTTTAATCTCTAGCTAATCTCCTGTGTCAATTAAGTAGCTGGATTTAAAGAAAAAGTTGAAAATTGGTTCTTCGGGAGGGGAAGCAGCTGACGACCTCCCTTACCATAGGCAGTAAACCTTTCGGGGAAGAAGTCAAAGAAAACGGAAGGATTTTTACCTCAGACGGGGAATTGTCTTGTCAGGACGAGAGAGTGGTTCCTTAGTCAAGCGAGCATGGGTCCCACACGGCATTTGACCTACGAGAGAAGAGCGTAAGGCATGGGTAAGTATAAAAGGAAACTGAAGAGGTTTATGAGTTTACAGTAACGAGCTTCACCAAAGATAAATTGTCATTTTCTCTCTCACATCATCATATGATTTGTGTTATGTCACTTGAGGACATTTTCAGGTTTTCACACCGGCAACTGCAGCAAGTTGCGCGCACAAGGTATTGCCAGCCGAAACCTGAAATACAAAAGGCTCCTCAGGATCTACTACCTAAAAGGACCATTGAAAACAATTTGCTTCTGGCAAGCTAACAGTGGACCTATCAGAACGGAAGGACTGCATCCAAGGCAGCTCTGGTACCGAGACGACCAGATCGACGCCCGGCTCCACTCCAGAAGCAATGCAAGGATGCGGGTAAGAAACAGAGGTCACGCTCAAGTATTCCCAGATGCTGCCTCGTCCCGTGCCTGCCATAATCCCTACAGAACCCTAGGGGTAGACTTGGACAGTACACAAGGTAGGGTGAAAATGAAACAAGTCGTATAACTTGATGTCAGCCTTACCAATTTGCAGCACGGCTACCTCGAGTGACGAAAATCGTGGTCTTTTAGTGGAAGGCTCTAAAGAAGTGGACCCAGGCTTAAAAGAAAACAACAAAAAAGCACCAGCGTGAGTGTAACCTGAATGTGAATCCCAGCAAACACACTTCCTGAGGCTTAGTCAGCTCTACTATGACTTGGGGACCATGACTTGCTGGTTCAGATTGCAGAAGGCGGCAAATCTTGGCAGGACCTTTGACAGGTACGCTTTAAATTTTGAATACAGGCTCTCATATGTGCAGCAATTAAAAGAATACAGTCTTGTCACTGAGTTATCACTCGGCCCTTGAGAAATATATTTTGTACAAATAAGAGTTAACGACTCTCTCAGGAACAAAGAACTAGAGCCCGACAGTCTCTTAGCCCTCTAATCCCATGGGGCAATAAGAAAAACTGCACTACACCTTTGAACCAAACTAGGCAGTCAAGGTGGCTCATTTTTACAGAGCCAAAGTCCTACAGGAACGCTCTCCTGGACTGGTGGATAATGAGCAGAAAGTGGTTTATCCAGAGCAAGTATGCAGTTTTTCTTGTCAGGTAGTGTATATTGATTCCTTAACCACAAGCTTGAGAAAGAGAATAACAGTTTGCAAACACACTAAAACTATAAACTTGAACCATTCTCAAGTATCTGGAAGACAACAAACAGTTTGCTCCTCCCGCAGCTGCCAGTGCCGGAGCAGAGGACGCAGGCTTGAGTAAGGCAAACCCAGCCCACATTAGAGCTGCCTGCTAGAAATGCAAAAGAACCACCTACTGCTGTACAGGCTCAGAGCAGGCTCAACCTCAAGATGCAGTAGGGAGAGCCGCTTGCTCTCGCACCTTGCACAGACCCTAACATTTCAAAGCCCTCGCTAACCTCTTCCGCAGACTCTGTGCCGGCAGCATCTTCGCTGACGGAAGCCGCCGGGCGTTTGGTTGCCTTGGTCGGCAACTGCAGCACTGCAGAAACTTCAACTTTCTCTTTCTGCTCAGAGATGGAATAATCTAAAAAACAAAGACAGGCCGTATAAGAACAGGATAGAAAACCAACAGAGGTACATTGCGAATACAGCCAGGAGGGAGCACACAGCTTGGATTTAAGATACTCTTTCTGCTGACAGGCGCGGGCTCAGCGCCAGAGACCTGGGCTATCTCCTGCTGGCAGTAAAAGTATTGGGCCCTGCCACAGTCACCGCAGAGAACGTCCGTCATCTATAGGGCTAAGCCCTACCGGACACCCTCAAGCCATTGGCTATAGGCATAGAGAGCCACAAGGCAAGAAGCCAACAGCTTGAAAAGCCACCGTTTCAGGAACAATGCCAGAGCACAAAAGCCAGACTTTTCCAAGGGACACGAAACCTCAGAAAAATCGGGCATATTCAGTACTTGTGTAATGTGCGATACCTGATTTTTGCTTTTTCGGCGGAGTCTCGTCATCATCATCATCCACAACTATGCAAACGCTGAGGAAAGAACACACACAACAGTGTTTTGCAACCCTAGGGAAGCTCCCAGCAGGCTGACTTCCCTTCACAGGGCCCAAACTTCCCAAGTTACTTTTCCTATCCCGAAGGTCTCCCCCTCCAAGCGCCCCTGGGATCATCTCAGGCACATACACCTAACTGCAGCCCTCCTCAACACCCCCCAACCTCTCCCAGCCAACGACCGCTCGCAGAGAGCTAATGATCCCGCTGCAGCACATTAGGCCTCTTTGGCTCATTCCGTTAATGCTTCCCAACATTTTACCTTTCTTCCTATCGCCAACAAATTAAGTTCGTTTCGGAAATCCCTACACTGAGTTGCAAAGAAAAGTCTAAGGAGGACAGGACATAAAAGGTGGGAAAGCAACTCGGGCATACACCCACTTCAATCACTTTGTCCTTTGGGAATGGAGCACACAGGTTGGTCCGAGGTGGGTTTTTTCCTCTCTTTGCCCCCCCAAATGTCAGGACAGCCGGATCCTTTGAAGAACTCTTTGGTCTTTCTTACACAAAGGAATTTCTCTTGAACTGTTATGCCCCCGACCCCTGCTGATAGCATTGCTTCTGGCCGGGGAGATGGGGGGGGAGTGGGCGCCGGGGCGATGCCCGGGGGCGGCCCTGAGGCGGCGGGGCGGCTCGCTGCCCTGGGGGGCGGCCTCTTGCGCGGCGGCGGGGCCGGGGGCGGCGAGGAGGGCGCCGAGGGCCCCCCGCAGCCATTAGTGGAGGGGCGGCTGAGGGGGGAGAGAGGGGCGGGGCGGTGGGTGCGCGCGCGCAGGCGCGCCGCCGTCTGTGCTCTGCCTGAGGGAGCCGTTAGCGGCCGCCCGGCCCGCTTCTGCCCCTGCCCTGCGGTGGGGCCGGGCCGGCGCCGTCCCGCCCGGCCCGCCTGGCCCTGCTCTGTCTGGGGGAGGCGCTTGCCCTTCTCCGGAAGCCCCGAGCCGGGCCCCGGCTGGCAGCTGGGCGCCGGGAGGCCGGGGAGTGCCCGGAGGAGGGGAAGAGGCCTTCGGGGAGAGGCCCCCACGGAGGCCGGAGGGGCCCCCCAGAATCGCTCCAGAGACGGAGGGGCCCCCCAGAAGCCTCCCAGAGAGCGGAGGGGCCCCTCGGAGAGCGGAGAAGCCTTTCGGCGTCCCGCAGGCCTGAGGCGAGCGACAGCGGCCGGCGGCGCAGGCTCTCGCGCGCCCCCTCCTGCCTCCTCTGCCCGCGGTGGGTGAGGGAATGCCAATCCCGGGCTTACCGAGCCCTTTCCTCCGCGCTCGCACGGCGCTTTGCGCCCCTCTGGCGGGGAGCTGCGCTCGCTGCACCCGGCTGCGCCATGGCTGCGGTGCGACTGGAAGGACGCGGACTGCGTTCGGCGTTCCACCATGGTGAGCGGCTGTGACGGAGCGGCGCCCGACCGCCGGCCGCAGGCAGCCCCGCTCGAGCCGCTGCTGCGGGGGCCGGCGAGCGTGTGGTGAGTGCTGAGCTGTGTGCTGGGGGGTTGGGCTGGCTCTTGGGGCGCTGCCTTGCTCCTAAGGGGGCTTTGAAATGCGGTGCTCGCCCCTCGTTAACGAGCTGTTTCCTGTGGGGTGGAAATGTGCGGGTGTTGCTGCAGCCCCGTCCTGGAGAGGCTTTTTTTCCAGGGCTGGGAGCGAGAGCGGCGTCCAGGCTGGGCAGGGGAGCCGGGTCTGCTCGTCCTCCAGCTGAGCAGTGGTGGTTTGCAGGTAGCATCCGGTTGCACTTGCTGGAATGCAGAGCAGGAGAGAGTTGTGTCGTGGTTTTCCCCTGCAGATGCGGGACACGGGCGGCAAGGTGGCAGCGTGGGGGGAGTGGGGGTAACTGGGAGCCCCCGTCTGCCTCCCAGCCCCATGGCGCTGGATGCAGCTCAGATGCACCCACGCTCTGTGAGGGGGGGTTTGAGGGCCTGAAGGGTTGTCCCCGTGTCCCTGCCGGGCTTATGGTGGTATCTTGCTGCTGTGCGTGGGTCTGGGGGTGGCCGGGAAGGGTCTGGCATGCTGGGGCCATCACTGACCCTCATTTTCTCTCCCACCATAGAGCTCCTCGGCATAGCTCTCAGCCAGCTCTCGGCGGAGCTCCCCCAGCCAGCGCCTTCCCACATCAGCACCCTTTAGGTGCCTGTCCCCCCTCTCCAGGAGATCTTTGCTGGGGCACCTTGGGAGAGTGGGCAACCACTACCATGGGATGGGGACAGCCACCTCCTTTGTCCCCTGTTCAGCTGGTGCCCTGACCCTCTCACTCTTCCATGCCCCCGCAGCTTCCGGAGCAAGAGGTTGTGAACGTGTTCATCGGGACGCAGGCGGTGGGGGCCATCATCGGGAAGAAGGGGCAGCACATCAAGCAGCTGGTGCGGTTTGCGGGTGCCTCCATCAAGGTGAGGAAGGCACTGCGGGGCTGGTCCTGCGCTTCGTGCCTCAGTTTCCCTTCTGCACTGCCGAGGTCAGGGAATGGGAGTGTGCGGGGAGCAGTTTTGCTCCCCAACTTATCACAGAACGGTTGAGGTTGGAAGGGACCTTGAAGATCATGGAGTCCCACCCCCCTGCCCTGTTCAGGGACACCTCCCCCCAGCCCAAGTTGCTCCAAGCCCCGTCCAACCTGGCCTTGAACACCTCCAGGGCTAGGGCAGCCACAGCTTCTCTGGGCAAGCTGGGCCAGTGATTCACCACCGTCACAGTGAAAAATTTCTTCCTGTTATCTCCTCTAAATCTCCCCTCTTCCACTTTGAAGGCACTCCGCCTCGTCCTGTCACCCCATGCCCTTGTAAAAAGTCTCTCCCCAGCTCTCCTGTACCCGTTGGCATGGGCCCACCTCTCCCGCCTGTGTTTAGTAGAAGGCCAGGCCTGCAGCACCCTGGTTATGAGCCCGGCTCGGGTGGGAGGGGATGCTCCTGCATGGGGGGATTGCCCTGCGTTGTGGGGGGACATGCCACCGAGGGAAGGTCTTGCTGAAGCGGTGGCTGCACTCACGCTCCTTCTCCCCCATACTTCCCCAGATTGCACCGGCAGAAGGTCCCAAGGGCAGCGAGCGCATGGTCATCATCACAGGGCCGCCCGAGGCTCAGTTCAAGGTGCGCTGGGTGGGGGCTGTGGGTGTGGGGGACAGTAAGGGCCAAGTTGAGAGCGTCCCTGTGGTCAGCACTGTGCTGCCAGCCTGGCTTGGCCTCCCTCAGCGCCAGGGGAGCTCTTTGCTGGGTACCATGATTTTGATGCTGCTGGACGTGAGGACATTGTGAATGGACTCCTCGGTGCGGGCAAAGCCACCCGCATCCCACCTGGGTTCATCTTCCATAACCTTGTCTCCTGTCCACTCGAGCGGGATGGCGGCCCCCCCCCAAAAAATTGAGCCTCTCTCAAGGAGCGATGGAGGAAGCACAAGTTAAAAAAACCCAGAAACCTGAAATTAATTAGGGCTTGTCCGGGGTGAAAAGTTGGGAGCGGCGAGATGCTCGGTGGGGGCTCAGGGGTGGGTGGTGGTGGGAGAAACAGTGCCCTGACCCCCAACTCTTGCTTTTCCCTTCTCCTCCCCAAGACTGCACAGTGCAAGATGAGGGAAATGGTCCAGCAGGTGAAGCAGCAGGAGCAGAAACACGCTCCGGGAGCCCCGGCCTCGCAGCACAGCAAGTGATGCTCCTGTCGTGCCGCCCAGCACCGCCTGATGAATGTAACCCCACTGCCGGACAACCCCCTCCAACCTCCTCCACCACCCCCAGCAGGTCAGGGGAGCAAACCAAAGACCCGCCCAGACACACAGCCCCCCATTCCCGCGGCGCTGCGAGGATGCGCAGCTGAGGGGTACGGGGAGGGCTCTCTCCATCCCACAGCCTCCCCCTTCCTCCTCCGTCGCCTCCCGACGCTGTCCCTTTAGTTGGACTAACAGGGGCAGGTTTTGGTACCTCAGCACCTCACGCTTGTGTTTCCCTTTTAGAGATTTTGTGTGCCTTGTAAAACTGAGAGTTGGAGCATTTTTTTATTAATTTTTTTAATAAAAAAGAATGAGTTGGAAAAAACCATGTCGAGCGAGTGCGAGGCGGGAGAAGGAAAGCAATCCCAGGGGTGCTGACGTGCGGAAAGAAACTCCCCAACTCAGGGCGAGTTACAAAGCAGCATGTTTATTGCAGCGCTGGGTGCAAGGGGGATGGCTCCCAACTCGCCCAGGGGCTGGTAAAGCAAGCGTTCCTTTCTGATGCAAAGGCGTACGTATTCATTAGTGTAGGCTGGGAATAGGCACCACTCTGGTCATGATCTGTGGGTTGTTGTGGAGGAAGGCTCCCAGTCTTCCTGCCGGTGTACTTTTCCCCTTTGGCTCAAGAGTGCTGCTGTGGCTGAGCTCTGAGCCGCCAGACCGGTTCTCAGCAGATGGTTACTTCGCGCAGACAATAAGGCCCTGAATAGCCCTTCCTGTTCTCTGGATGGCTCTGGGTGGCTCTGCTCCTCTGCTGCTTCTAAGGTCGGGCTGCCCCAGTGTCATCATTGAGGAGCCTTTTGTCTATCCAGTTCTCACTTGTGGGTGTTCCTGCCCATGTCAGTGCCAGAGCTCTTCCGTAGGCTCCTTCTGCTAGCGGAGAGCCAGGGGCCGTTCCTTCAGGAGAAAGCTTGAGAAATGTTTAAAAAGAGAAAAGGGGGAAAAAAAAAAAGGGAAAGGAGGAAAAAAAAAGTGGGAAAAGAAAAAAGAGAAAAAGAAAAAAAGAGGGAAAAAGCAAAAAAGGTCAAAAGAAAAAAGGGGTAAAAGAGAATAAAGGGGGAAGCGAAAACATATTAAAAAAGAAAGGTAGAAAGGAAAAAAAACCAACCAAACCAAGCAAGGAAAGTGGGAACAGCTGCAGGGCAAGAGGAGGGACAGGAGCTGGGGGGGGGGAGGTGGCAGTGCCGGCGCTGACCCCGGGGGCTGCGACACCACGTTTTTGTCCTCTACTGCAGAGTGTTGTGTGAAAAACAACCAAGCAAAACCCACCCAACGACAACATCAAAAACCAAAGAGAAATCTCTGCAGCTCACAGGAGCCTGAGCTTGCTCTCGGTTGCTTTCTTTCCAGTGTCTTGGGGGCGTCACAGCCGAGCTGAGATTGGGGTGTGGTGGTGGTGGGAGTTTGTCCCATGGCTGTGATGGGGGGAGAAGGGGTGGGCGGGGAGTGGGGGATGTGGTGTGGGGTTTTCTTTGGGTGATGGTGTTTTTTTGCCAGGCGTCGCTTTACCCAGTGGCTCAGGGAGGTGTTGGCATCACAAAGCCTGCGCTAAAGCGGGGTGGGGGCCTTGCCGCAGTTGGTTAGCAGAGCCAAAGTGGTTATTAATGGTTCTTAAGGGCGCCCTAATTATGCCCGTGTAACTGGGAAGCTCAGATGCCCCCTAAGCACCCCCCCCGGTGCTTCTCTAGCCAGGCGAGTGCTGGGCGTCCCCCCCTGCAGGAGAGGAGCGCACCTCCAGGGTGGGTAGAAGGGCATCACCCAAGAGGGAGAGGACCAAGATGGGGCTTGGGTGTCCTTGGGGTGGCCGGGTGGCGGGGTAGGGCTGCTGGGGGCTGCCACGATGAGGGACACCCCCATGCCTTTCTCCATGGCTTCCAGAGCTGTGCTCCCTCCCTCCCTCCCACCCATCCAGTGCCACCGGAGAGGTGGTGTCCCCCCTCCCGGGGCGGGCAGGGGCTGCTGCCACCCCACCTAACACCTCAACACACCAAACCAGCTTTCAGCAGTCACAGCCACCCGGGCGCTGCCAAGGGGGCAGCAGGGGCTCCCCACAGGGGGTTTACAGAACACAGAGAGCGTCCGTACACCGCTGACCCCTCTCCAGGGGCGGATTTTCGGGATGCTGCTTGCTCATCTCATCACTGAACGACACCCCGATTGCCCCTGCAGCACTGTGTGACCATCGCTTCGCCGCTTCTGTGCTCCGATGCGCCTCCTGGCTCCAATCCTCTTCCTGGGGGATTGTGAGGGAGCGAAAATCCACATCGCTACATCCAACTTTTTTTCAGTTAAATAAAAAAAAAAGAATAAATCACCCTCTCTCATTACCAGGTAGAGGTTCGTTCCATTAAGGCTCTTTTTATGAAAATAAATATTTAAATTCTATAAAGAAATAAATACTTCTCTTTTCACATTAGATAACTCCCTGGAGACAGCAAAAAACAACCCAACACCACTGTGCACCAGTGTCCACCAGGGCTTTATACTTTTGTGGCTCTCATGTGCCAGGCCATCGAATCCACACAGTCCAATAAAGTCGGTTGTCCCTCTCCTCCTCCTGGCTGGAGGCAGGGCACCTCTACTGTTGACCGTAGTACCTACGATTATCAGATTGGTTCCTACCTGGTCCGTAGGATCACCTACCGTAGGTTGGAGCAACCTTCTTCCTGTAAGAATCCTTTCTTCTATCGACTTCATTTTGCAACTCAAGCACCCGTACCTGTAGGGCTGAGGTAGGTTCTCCATCCCACTTCTTCATGTCTTCTGCATATTCACAGAGGCAAACCCACAGGATATCTCGCATCAGCTTTGATTTGTCTTGAGTCGGAGGGTGGTTTTTCTCTTGAGTAGGAGGGCGTTTCCTCTTAGCAGCTGCAACATGAGTCTGTACAGGGAAAGAATGGAGTTTTTCCTCCACCTTGGTTAGTTTATCAAACAGTTTATCGGTTTGCTCAACTAATCTCTGGGTCATTTGCTCTATTTTCTCAGTCAGTTTCTCAGTCATTTTCTCGGTGGTCACAGTCAGCTTTTCTATGGCTGCCACAGAGAAGGGACCAGAGAGACTGTCTTCATACTGTCGTACCTTCTTAACCCCTTCATTTACAGTTGGTGTGTCAGTATCGGATCCTCCCCAGACCATTGTTGACAATGTGTGGGAATATGTTGATGGTGCACTTTGTACAAACTTTTTGAGCAGAGATCATTTGCATGGCATTTCATCAGGGTCTACTGTCGCTTGCCCATCACTATAAATCACCTCTCGCACAGGCAGTTCTCTCAGGTACTTCATACCTTTTCCCATGTTGGTCCATTTACTTGGACGGCATTCGATATCGTCCTTGAAGGGATACCTGCGCTTTATGGCTGACACCAGTCGCCTCCAGAGACTGAGAGTGCTTGTCTTTCTCCCAATTTCTTTATCAATCCCTCCATCCTTGGCCAGGTTTCCCAATCGCCTAGCTTCTCTGCCATCTCAGTCTAGGGTATCTGCCCCGCTATCCCAGCATCGGAGCAACCAGGAGACAAGTGTTTCGCCTTCATGACGACTAAAGTCCTTCCTGATACTTCTCAGATCTTTCACGGAGAAGGATTGAACAACTCCCTCTACATCTGAGTCCTCCTGTGGGGAGGCTGCCCCAGAAGGGGCCTCTCCAGCATCTGCTCTAGAAGGACTCTGGCCTTTGTCTGTTTTCAAAGGTCTCTTTCCCTTCTGTGGTCTTGAAGGACCCTCCCCTGGATCTTGTTCAGAACTCTCCCCCAAGCTATGTGACTTGAGGTGGTCTTTGTGGTAAGGGGCAGGGGAAGGAGTTGACCTCCTCTTCCTGCTCCTGGTTCCCGGGGCGGCTTGTACCGATTTTGATGGAGTTGGAGTAGTTTTGGTACTGGTTGTAGTGGCTGCAGTAGGTTGTGCCGGGAGAGGCGGCGGCGTGGCTTGTGCCGCTGCAGGGGGGGGCGCGGCTTGTGCCGGGACGGGCGGCGGAGGGGCCGGTGTTGTTGCGGTGGGGGGGGCGGCTGCCGGTGGTGCGGGTGCCGGTGCCGGTGCAGGCGGCGGCGGAGGCGCCTGTGCCGTGGCGGTGGGGGGGGCGGCTGCCGGTGGCGCCGGTGCCGTGGAGGAGGCGGCTGCCGGTGGTGCCGTTGCTCCGGGGGGGGGCAGCTGCCGGTGGCCCCGGTGCCGTGGGGGAGGCGGCTGCCGGTGGTGCCGTTGCTCCGGGGGGGGGCAGCTGCCGGTGGCGCCGGTGCCGTGGGGGAGGCGGCTGCCGGTGGTGCCGTTGCTCCGGGGGGGACAGCTGCGGCCGGGCCGGGCGGGGCCGCGGTTCGCGCCGCTGCAGATCGCCGAGCGGCTGCGCGGGTCTGAGTGGCGGCAGCGCACGGTCCCCTCCAGCTCCCCCTGCACAGATGTTTCACAAGAAACCACCCCTGCACCACATTCAGGAGCATCAACAACAAAATCACGATCTTAACAAGGTACCAGTCCTTATCCTCAGAGCCCAGAAGGTTGCCATGCCCCAGCTCTGATGGGGTCACATCAGCATAATTATCAAAGGGCGAAGTAAACATTCCCCAGGTAGAAGAACCCTTTGATCCCTTTGGTCTCTTTTCTACTGAGCATGAGGCAGATGGGATGGAATACCCTGTTGGTCAGTTTTGGGTCACCTGTCCTGTCGCTCCTCCCCGCAGGTGGGACCCCACTATGCTTTTCCGCTTCCGACCCTCCAACGGGGCAAATAACAAAGCTGGTTGGCCGTGGGGGTTATAGCAATAAGTATAAGCAAGAGCCTCTCTGCATCCCATGCCTGGGCATCAGCTGTAACCATTGCTCTTATCGCTCTGAGAGAGTGAACGCTGACGGCACAATAGGCAGTTAATTTCAGTTGGTAGAAGAGGCCCAGCTAAGAAGCCAAGTTACTGAACAAAATTGGTTCTCTTTTACCTCAAACCAGGACACAGGGAGAGTTTCCTTCCATTAAGGCTCTTTTTATTAAAATAAATATTTATATTATATAAAGAAATAAATACTTCTCTTTTCACATTAGATCACTCCCTGGAGGCAGCAAAAAAAGCCAACCCCAAACCAGCCCAAAGGACAGGGGCTTTGGTGAGAAATCAAGAGATGGTAAACGCTTTCTTTCCGTGGTCGTGACAAATCCAGTTTTAGGAATCAAGGAGATGGTAGATATTCCAGAAACAGAGGAAAACTCTCTTTGAGACGGTAGTTCAGCACGTTGTCCTTGGGAAGGTAAGGTGGGCAAACACAACTGTAACCACCACCACAGATGTTTCCCATTTGTCTGTAACGTGGTCGCGTGCGCTGCGAGGCGCGAGCGTGCGGCTCAGCCATGGAAGTTGACGATGTTCCTTCTTCACTCTGCCCTTAACGAGGTCACACCCACCTTTCTGGCTTTTGCTTAAGGTGCGTTAGCTAATTTCAAAGAGAGTTACTGTCTCCAAAATAAGGGGGGGTGGGGGGTGGTGGTGGGGAAATAAACTGTCTTAACCACTACTTCATAACTTGAAGAGGAAAACTTGTGTACCAAAACCCCAGAGTTACTGTCTCCAAAATAAGGGAGGTGGGGGGAATAAACCATCTTAACTTCTCCTTCATAAGCTAAAGAGGAAAACTTGTGTACCAAAACCCCAGAGTTACTGTCTCCAAAATAAGGGAGGTGGGGGGAATAAACCATCTTAACTTCTACTTCATAACCTAAAGAGGAAAATTCGTCTAAGAAATGTAACTAAAGGTCTAAGAAAACTAACTAAAGGCCTAAGAAAAGTAACTAAGGTCGAAGAAACGTAATCAAAATAAGAACTCTAAGAGTCCACGTGTCACAGCAGCTGTTGGTGGATTATCTCCCACACCATCTTCTTCCGGAAGTATGGCATGTGAGTCTGAAAAGAGAAGAGAAAGAAAAGAGAAATTAAATAATGACGTCACGGTAGAAAGAGGCGGCAAACACGCATAAACGCCCAGCGGAGTCCTTAATAGGAAGTTCCCTTTAGGAACTGTCAACCGTTTGGGTATAACACCCCACGCGGTTCCTAAGAGGGTGACACGACAACCCGACAAAACCAGATTGACTTGACCGCGCGACAGCTTACAAGCACGCTAATAAAAGACCCGTCTAAAACGAAATCAATAAAAAGAAGCGGTGTCTTGACTGGTCAAAGGGTAGAAGCCATTTCTCCAAAAGATACCGAGCCCAGATATGCCAAACCCGCTGGCAGCAGTATCTTGCCCAAGAGGAATCTCACCGGCAGCAGCTCCCAAAGGCGGGGATGGAGAACCACAGCTCTGCCCTGCCCAGGCCACTTGGAAGTTCTGATCCCAGCAACTACGCACCGAAACGGGGTACGAAACCTCAGCCCCTGCCCCGGACACAATGAAGAGCTGCTGCCTAACCTCCCTGGCTCCTGTCCCTGGGCGAGAGGGGCTTGGAGGGGTTTATGACCTTCACTCACCTGGCTAAAGTTGAATGGTTTCTCTCTGGCGATGTAATCTGCGTATTTACACATAAAGACGCCGCAGTCGCTTCCATTCAGCTGCTGAGGGATCTCCTAAGGAATGCAAAGAAGATGGAGGATTTCCCTCTGTCTCAAAAGAAAAGCAACTTGGAAGCAGCGCACATTACCCACACCGACACTGCGCTCACCGCACACTCCTGACCCTACTTGCCTAATCCCCAATACCCACTCCCGCCCACGAGGAACAGACCCAGTTCACTGCTCACCATCCCTCCCCTCTGCCTCCCGGACTCGGACACTACGATCCAAATTTTTGGCAGGCCCAGAAGGCGCAGCAGCCCTCCCCCCTGCGAGGTGTCTCAAGGTTCGCACCGCCTCTTTCTTAAGTGACCTTTCTTAAATCCGGTCTTTAGGGACTGCTTTTTACTATCAACTCCTCGAGAAACATCAGCTCAGCCCTTTCTTTGCCACGGGCCAGGATCTGGGCCCCAAAGCAGCACTTACAGTTCCCATTTCAAACCCAAGGGGTGCTCACGTACACGTGGCTCCATGCTGTGAAGAGTCCACTCTGAAACATCCAGCTCCAGCTGTCTTTTTTCCCAGCTTTCTTTTTGCAGGTATTGGCTGGTTAAAACAAAAGGGAAAAAAAAAATCCCTTTTCATCTCTGTAATTTAGGCCAACAACAAAATAAAGCGGCTGAAGGATCACAGGAAGACGGACGGCAGGACGGTAAAATGTCAGAGGATCCTCACCGCAGCTGATTTAAGGCTGATTTTGAGGAAAAATCCCAATCTGAAACTTACAAACACAGGGAGAGGCTGTGAGCTAATGGTCAAGAACGAGGCCAACGACTCCATTGCTTCGGAGAGGTCAAAAAGCCCCAAATCACATGTTATCAGAGCACAAAGAGACAAACCAAGCAAGGAACTGTAATGCCGTAATTCCACCGGGTGCCTTGATCCCACATCCTGGGCTCCGACTAACAAAGTCGGCACACGTGTGCCACGGGTCTATGGCGTATTTGGCTGTGCCTCTCACGGGAAGGTGGCAGAATCCAGGCACCCCAGACCCTGGGTGCAGGGGACACTGTGACAGCAGATAAGCAGTCGATGCCAGACAAGTCGCAGCAAGCAACGCCAAGATTCCGGGTTGGTTATCTACAAGCCACGTGTAAACTGGCAGTCGCCTTACAGGGACTAAATCTAAAACCCCTCTCCTCATTCACACCAGAAAAGCAGTGACGGAGCGGTTACTTACAGCAAAGTCTGACAAATCTTGTCCCCTTTCTGCCCAAGCGAGTCCAAGTACGTGATGGTGTTCTTCCTCAGATCTATGACCTGTTATTAAAAGGTGACCGTTAGGCAAAGCACAACCTTGTGCCGCACACCCCCCAACACCTACATGACTTCTCTTGCCAGTTTTTGCTCCCCGTCCAATTCTAAAGAAAAAGCCCGTGGGACTCACGGCTAGTGTCCAGTGTGCTCGCGAGTTCACAGGCACGAAGAGGATGTCCTGCTTAAAGACATTGACACTCTTGGTCCACCTTCTGACCGACTCGTAGCCCCCAGATGTTAGTTTCGGATAAAAGAAAGTACTAAACGCGTGGACTGCTGGATAGCCTTCCTTCTTCCCTCTTTCCATCACCAGACTCATGTAGAAATTAACGACCTGCACCATAAAGAGGAAACGTGAGGTGTCAAAATAAGACGCTGCCTTCCCCAATGAAAAATACAGCACCATGTCTTTTCTGGCCACCCTTAAGCACGCAGCGCAGAGAACTCCAGCCTCAGCTGGAGGCTTTTGTTCCCAGGATTTCACACGGGGCTACATCGGCAGTTTGATCAAAACACCTGCCACCCACGCCAATAACCCGGACGAACTCCTGGAAGCTGCGTCATACAAGAAGTAACGGAACTTCCCGAAACGCTCGACCCTTCAACACCTCAAATAAGAAGTGTACAGAGATTTCTAGGCTCTGCAGCGGAGGTCGTCAAAGAACGTTGACGCGACTTCTGTACAGGGCGGAGGGGTATTTTTCAATAAAGGCTGAGTGAGACTAGCCCTGTGCTGCAGCTGGTTTTACCTCATCGTTTAGCCAGCAAAGGTTCCTGAGCGTGCGGATGTCTTCGCGAGTGACCTTTAGTTTGAAGGCACTGCTCATGATCTCATCTGGCTCACCTCTGCCAAATGCGGCACTGACCTCTCTCTCCATGGCCTGAAAGGAACAATTAAATGGGGAAGGACTTGTGAAACAGAGCATGGAGCACGCTGACCTGGGGGCAGCTTTCCACTGAAACACGGCCTGTAAATTCAGCTCAGGTGACAGAGCAACTGCCTTCGACGGTTTCTTGCCTCAGTGAGCGATAGCGCTTTTGCCTTGCTTGGTTGGTTTCAGCATCCTAACTTTGAACTTCACAGCCCAGGCTTGCTGCCGTTTCTTTTCACCAAGGACGTGGGGATAAAACCCGTCAACTTAGCAAACACGCTCAAGCAGCTGAAAATGGAACACAACTCTGGCAACCCCCTTTCCCAGGTGCTGCTGCGGCCCTCGCAATACCCAGGTTTAAGCCAACCCCAGCGGGCATCCTCCGTACCGAGGCAGCTAAGTCAGGAGCCTGAAAGAACGTGAAGGTGGGGGACTTCAAAGGGAACGGCAAAGGGGGAAACTGAGGCAGCCGTCCCGCTAACAGAAGGCCCACAAACCCTTAGGGCAGCACAACTGAAGGAGCGCGGGGAGCACACAAAATCCTTCAAAGCAGCTTTAGTGCTGACCCTCGCACTGTGAAGCCACAACCACAGCCACTCGCTAACAGGTTCAATGCAAGTTCTTCAGATTTCAAAGCGCCTTAAGAACCACCGAGAAGAAGAGGACTTCCTTGCAGCTCTGCCACAACCTTCTCTTTTGTCTCACAGACTGTCGCCTACGGTACCTCTGTGAGCGGAGGAAAGCGTTCCGCTGTTTTTCCCAATCTTGGCACTTTCTTTTCCTCCACATCGAGGCTGGCTGACTTTTTGGACGGAACAGGTGTAGGGTGTCCTCGGAATAAGGCATCTTCTAAGATTTCTGTGCCACGCTGCCTCTGTTAGACAAACGGACGTTAAGCTAGCAATCAAGCACAGATTTGTTTCCTTGGGGACAGGACAGAAAATCTTGCTTATATAGAAAACTGGAAGGGTTTTTGTACACCCATGCAACCAGCAAACTCCAAAGTTACTTCTTCTTGACGACTGCATTCCAACTGTGCACCCATGGAGTGCTGCACTCGGAGGCAAGAGAGGCAGAAAGCTCCTTTGCCTTGGGCTAGCGTTAAGAACCCCAGCAAAGCCTCCACGTGTAGGTATCAAGTTGAGATTGAGACTACTATTTCTGATTACCATGACTAAAATTTTATTTTTGACCTCAACCCTGACCAGAGGTGAAAGTCAAAGAGACGTACTTCCTATCCCAGCAAACAAGGTAAGACTAAAGACACCCCAGTCCAGCTTTGCAGGTCAACCAAGTCTGTGCGCTAAAGATTTTGAGGCTATACCCAACACGTGAAAGGGGAAGAATCAAAACCGTATAGTGTAGTGTGCTCCTAATAGTCCAGAAACAAAATTAACGGCAGCGGAAAACACTTGGCGATAGCGCTACTCATCAAATAACGCTCCCGCTTTCCCGGGGAAAAACAACCTGGGCAAATACAGATATTGTTGAGGAAGTCATGTGAAGAGTGCTGAAGTTTCTCATCACAAAGAGCTCTATTTTCCTTGGGAATAACACAAGCTTACCCCTGCGATGGTTTCTTTCACTGCTCCTTCCTCTTCCGCAGAGTTTTCTTCTGGTGTGCAGTACCTGCCAGGAGAGGGAGAGAGAGAAGCGAGCTCTATATCCGTCCTGTCCCATGGAATTCTCAAGAATTCACCCTCTGGACAAGAAAGGCTTTTGCAAGGCTAAATACAGCACTAGTTTTTAAAGCGGGGAGAAGAATAGGGACAGAATTAGCTACAAAACAGGACTGCTGCAACTGAACCTCCCTCTGCTCCCATCTACGCTTTCTCCTCTCTCATGTAAGGGCAGGTCACTGCAGAAAGATGCGTGCATCTTACCGCCGTACAAAATCTCTCCCTGTAGCTGCACCTACTGCCCCCAAAAACCTGTTTCCATAAAGACCGCAAAGCCGTCGCAACTCACAGTCCTGCCAGCTCAGACAGCCAATACCAATGAGGCCGCTGGCCTCTCAAACCCAACTGCACGCTGCCTTTTTCCCCCTCCTAGGCAAACCCCAGGCATCCTTTGGGACTTACAAAGTCCCCAAAACTGCCTCAAGTCCCACCAGGCTTTACAAGCTCTCTAATCCTTCTGCTTAGGATGCGGGTTTCCAAGTGAAAGAAGTGAAATGTCAGCTCATTGATGGCTCGGCAGAACGACTCACAAACAAAAACGGATTCTGCACATCCAAGGACAACTTGGGACGGCCACCACTCGCACCCTTACTGGCTTTCTTCCCACAGCAAACACCACACCAGCACAACCCTCTTTGTCACGCAGCACGGCTCTCGCTTGTGTTGGAGATGCAACTGGCTTGCAAGCAATTCCGGAGCCGCAAGCTAGCTACTTCTCTTTCACAGCACTGAGACGATCAAAGACCGTTGGTCATCTTCGAGACTCTACCAGCGGCTGAAAGAGATACACGCGCAGAGCCAAAAGGAACAAGAAGCATCATTAGAAGAGACTCTACCTGATCGTATCACCTCTCTGCGACCGCTGCGGGCAGCAAACATCTATACATTCGACACCTGCACAGAAAAGCAGTAGTAAGAAAACAAGAAGTCGACTTTCAATCACCATCAGATGTACACAGCTCTCCATTTCTGAGTGATAAATAAAAAAAAAGGAAAAACTTTGAAGGATGACGGTATGGTCAGGAAGTTCGAATTCTGGCAAGCACTTTGAACTCGGAACGTCATCTGCGAGTGTGTAAGAAATGCCCTATTCGGATTTGACGTCTACCTACAAAGTGGAACGGATTGGAATCATGGGGATACTCACCGGTCCTGAGTGTTGCACGTGGATAGACGTCTCCTCCGTATTTTGGTTCTTCCCGGTGACTCACAGTCGCCACTGGTTCCTTGGAGGAGGCTTGAACACTTTGGGGCAGGAAACAAACAACAGAGGAGAATCACAATTTTTATACGGGGGGCATTTGTTATCAGTGCGTACCAATTCACGCTGGCTTTTGGGGTTTTTCTTTAAGAAGAACAAAATATTCTTTGCACATCCGACAAATATCTGCATTAACCTGAGGAGGCCACTTTACTCTGTGGGACAAGACAGCGTTCATTTCAACCAGCCCTGACCAATTCTGCTCAATCTATTTGTTAAAGGTTATGCTGACGCTGAGAATGGCAATGTCCACAACATCCATACTGCTGGGACATTTTACTTCAGACCTGCCCTGCTCTGACCTCAGGGACTATATGCTCAGTAGCGGTTGGAGTGCATTAGACACCTTCCCCAGGAACTTCTCTGGTTTAGCTTCCTCTGAAAGGAATCTCTTTCTCAGGCTCCAGATCTGCTCCAAAATATGAGCCAAACCACAATAAGCAACGACTGGCAGATGAGACGCCGACAGCAGAGTCTTGACCTGCTCTCAAATGCAGTGCGCTTAAACTCAGCGCACCCAAAATTACATGAGAAACTCTCTTCTGTATCATTTTCATGGTATGGATTTTTATCTGCAGTGGCGGATTCTGGCGCAGCGCACTCCTTAACTGGTGGCCTCAGTGGTAAGAAGCTGTCTGGAGCAGCTTTGATGCTCTGTTTGCCCTTCCGGCTTGTGCTCAAAACATCAACGGCAAAAGAAACGGTATCAAGAGAACATTCCAATGTGCACCTCCACCACCACCTGCTTTGTCAAGCACGTACACCGATGACGATGGAGACAGACACGAGATGTTTATGACTTTCAGATGAAGACCTGCTGTCTTCAACTGGCTAATGGGGAAGTAGAGAGAAGTAAAAGTGAAAATCACAACAACTGCCTTCAAGATACGCTGTTGATTGTGTCCTCAGCCTCCTCTCAAGTTCAACGCTTCCTCTTACCGCAGACCTTTAATCTCTAGCTAATCTCCTGTGTCAATTAAGTAGCTGGATTTAAAGAAAAAGTTTAATATTGGTTCTTCGGGGGGGAAGCAGCTGACGACCTCCCTTACCATAGGCAGTAAACCTTTCGGGGAAGAAGTCAAAGAAAACGGAAGGATTTTTACCTCAGACGGGGAATTGTCTTGTCAGGACGAGAGAGTGGTTCCTTAGTCAAGCGAGCATGGGTCCCACACGGCATTTGACCTACGAGAGAAGAGCGTAAGGCATGGGTAAGTATAAAAGGAAACTGAAGAGGTTTATGAGTTTACAGTAACGAGCTTCACCAAAGATAAATTGTCATTTTCTCTCTCACATCATCATATGATTTGTGTTATGTCACTTGAGGACATTTTCAGGTTTTCACACCGGCAACTGCAGCAAGTTGCGCGCACAAGGTATTGCCAGCCGAAACCTGAAATACAAAAGGCTCCTCAGGATCTACTACCTAAAAGGACCATTGAAAACAATTTGCTTCTGGCAAGCTAACAGTGGACCTATCAGAACGGAAGGACTGCATCCAAGGCAGCTCTGGTACCGAGACGACCAGATCGACGCCCGGCTCCACTCCAGAAGCAATGCAAGGATGCAGGTAAGAAACAGAGGTCACGCTCAAGTATTCCCAGATGCTGCCTCGTCCCGTGCCTGCCATAATCCCTACAGAACCCTAGGGGTAGACTTGGACAGTACACAAGGTAGGGTGAAAATGAAACAAGTCGTATAACTTGATGTCAGCCTTACCAATTTGCAGCACGGCTACCTCGAGTGACGAAAATCGTGGTCTTTTAGTGGAAGGCTCTAAAGAAGTGGACCCAGGCTTAAAAGAAAACAACAAAAAAGCACCAGCGTGAGTGTAACCTGAATGTGAATCCCAGCAAACACACTTCCTGAGGCTTAGTCAGCTCTACTATGACTTGGGGACCATGACTTGCTGGTTCAGATTGCAGAAGGCGGCAAATCTTGGCAGGACCTTTGACAGGTACGCTTTAAATTTTGAATACAGGCTCTCATGTGTGCAGCAATTAAAAGAATACAGTCTTGTCACTGAGTTATCACTCAGTCGGCTTCTAAACATTCCAAAGGGTGATAGTTCGGCCCTTGAGAAATATATTTTGTACAAATAAGAGTTAACGACTCTCTCAGGAACGAAGAACTAGAGCCCGACAGTCTCTTAGCCCTCTAATCCCATGGGGCAATAAGAAAAACTGCACTACACCTTTGAACCAAACTAGGCAGTCAAGGTGGCTCATTTTTACAGAGCCAAAGTCCTACAGGAACGCTCTCCTGGACTGGTGGATATTGAGCAGAAAGTGGTTTATCCAGAGCAAGTATGCAGTTTTTCTTGTCAGGTAGTGTATATTGATTCCTTAACCACAAGCTTGAGAAAGAGAATAACAGTTTGCAAACACACTAAAACTATAAACTTGAACCATTCTCAAGTATCTGGAAGACAACAAACAGTTTGCTCCTCCCGCAGCTGCCAGTGCCGGAGCAGAGGACGCAGGCTTGAGTAAGGCAAACCCAGCCCACATTAGAGCTGCCTGCTAGAAATGCAAAAGAACCACCTACTGCTGTACAGGCTCAGAGCAGGCTCAACCTCAAGATGCAGTAGGGAGAGCCGCTTGCTCTCGCACCTTGCACAGACCCTAACATTTCAAAGCCCTCGCTAACCTCTTCCGCAGACTCTGTGCCGGCAGCATCTTCGCTGACGGAAGCCGCCGGGCGTTTGGTTGCCTTGGTCGGCAACTGCAGCACTGCAGAAACTTCAACTTTCTCTTTCTGCTCAGAGATGGAATAATCTAAAAAACAAAGACAGGCCGTATAAGAACAGGATAGAAAACCAACAGAGGTACATTGCGAATACAGCCAGGAGGGAGCACACAGCTTGGATTTAAGATACTCTTTCTGCTGACAGGCGCGGGCTCAGCGCCAGAGACCTGGGCTATCTCCTGCTGGCAGTAAAAGTATTGGGCCCTGCCACAGTCACCGCAGAGAACGTCCGTCATCTATAGGGCTAAGCCCTACCGGACACCCTCAAGCCATTGGCTATAGGCATAGAGAGCCACAAGGCAAGAAGCCAACAGCTTGAAAAGCCACCGTTTCAGGAACAATGCCAGAGCACAAAAGCCAGACTTTTCCAAGGGACACGAAACCTCAGAAAAATCGGGCATATTCAGTACTTGTGTAATGTGCGATACCTGATTTTTGCTTTTTCGGCGGAGTCTCGTCATCATCATCATCCACAACTATGCAAACGCTGAGGAAAGAACACACACAACAGTGTTTTGCAACCCTAGGGAAGCTCCCAGCAGGCTGACTTCCCTTCACAGGGCCCAAACTTCCCAAGTTACTTTTCCTATCCCGAAGGTCTCCCCCTCCAAGCGCCCCTGGGATCATCTCAGGCACATACACCTAACTGCAGCCCTCCTCAACACCCCCCAACCTCTCCCAGCCAACGACCGCTCGCAGAGAGCTAATGATCCCGCTGCAGCACATTAGGCCTCTTTGGCTCATTCCGTTAATGCTTCCCAACATTTTACCTTTCTTCCTATCGCCAACAAATTAAGTTCGTTTCGGAAATCCCTACACTGAGTTGCAAAGAAAAGTCTAAGGAGGACAGGACATAAAAGGTGGGAAAGCAACTCGGGCATACACCCACTTCAATCACTTTGTCCTTTGGGAATGGAGCACACAGGTTGGTCCGAGGTGGGTTTTTTCCTCTCTTTGCCCCCCCAAATGTCAGGACAGCCGGATCCTTTGAAGAACTCTTTGGTCTTTCTTACACAAAGGAATTTCTCTTGAACTGTTATGCCCCCGACCCCTGCTGATAGCATTGCTTCTGGCCGGGGAGATGGGGGGGGAGTGGGCGCCGGGGCGATGCCCGGGGGCGGCCCTGAGGCGGCGGGGCGGCTCGCTGCCCTGGGGGGCGGCCTCTTGCGCGGCGGCGGGGCCGGGGGCGGCGAGGAGGGCGCCGAGGGCCCCCCGCAGCCATTAGTGGAGGGGCGGCTGAGGGGGGAGAGAGGGGCGGGGCGGTGGGTGCGCGCGCGCAGGCGCGCCGCCGTCTGTGCTCTGCCTGAGGGAGCCGTTAGCGGCCGCCCGGCCCGCTTCTGCCCCTGCCCTGCGGTGGGGCCGGGCCGGCGCCGTCCCGCCCGGCCCTGCTCTGTCTGGGGGAGGCGCTTGCCCTTCTCCGGAAGCCCCGAGCCGGGCCCCGGCTGGCAGCTGGGCGCCGGGAGGCCGGGGAGTGCCCGGAGGAGGGGAAGAGGCCTTCGGGGAGAGGCCCCCACGGAGGCCGGAGGGGCCCCCCAGAATCGCTCCAGAGACGGAGGGGCCCCCCAGAAGCCTCCCAGAGAGCGGAGGGGCCCCTCGGAGAGCGGAGAAGCCTTTCGGCGTCCCGCAGGCCTGAGGCGAGCGACAGCGGCCGGCGGCGCGGGCTCTCGCGCGCCCCCTCCTGCCTCCTCTGCCCTCGGTGGGTGAGGGAATGCCAATCCCGGGCTTACCGAGCCCTTTCCTCCGCGCTCGCACGGCGCTTTGCGCCCCTCTGGCGGGGAGCTGCGCTCGCTGCACCCGGCTGCGCCATGGCTGCGGTGCGACTGGAAGGACGCGGACTGCGTTCGGCGTTCCACCATGGTGAGCGGCTGTGACGGAGCGGCGCCCGACCGCCGGCCGCAGGCAGCCCCGCTCGAGCCGCTGCTGCGGGGGCCGGCGAGCGTGTGGTGAGTGCTGAGCTGTGTGCTGGGGGGTTGGGCTGGCTCTTGGGGCGCTGCCTTGCTCCTAAGGGGGCTTTGAAATGCGGTGCTCGCCCCTCGTTAACGAGCTGTTTCCTGTGGGGTGGAAATGTGCGGCTGTTGCTGCAGCCCCGTCCTGGAGAGGCTTTTTTTCCAGGGCTGGGAGCGAGAGCGGCGTCCAGGCTGGGCAGGGGAGCCGGGTCTGCTCGTCCTCCAGCTGAGCAGGGGTGGTTTGCAGGTAGCATCCGGTTGCACTTGCTGGAATGCAGAGCAGGAGAGAGTTGTGTCGTGGTTTTCCCCTGCAGATGCGGGACACGGGCGGCAAGGTGGCAGCGTGGGGGGAGTGGGGGTAACTGGGAGCCCCCGTCTGCCTCCCAGCCCCATGGCGCTGGATGCAGCTCAGATGCACCCACGCTCTGTGAGGGGGGGTTTGAGGGCCTGAAGGGTTGTCCCCGTGTCCCTGCCGGGCTTATGGTGGTATCTTGCTGCTGTGCGTGGGTCTGGGGGTGGCCGGGAAGGGTCTGGCATGCTGGGGCCATCACTGACCCTCATTTTCTCTCCCACCATAGAGCTCCTCGGCATAGCTCTCAGCCAGCTCTCGGCTCTCGGCGGAGCTCCCCCAGCCAGCGCCTTCCCACATCAGCACCCTTTAGGTGCCTGTCCCCCCTCTCCGGGAGATCTTTGCTGGGGCACCTTGGGAGAGTGGGCAACCACTACCATGGGATGGTGGGATGGGGACAGCCACCTCCTTTGTCCCCTGTCCAGCTGGTGCCCTGACCCTCTCACTCTTCCATGCCCCCGCAGCTTCCGGAGCAAGAGGTTGTGAACGTGTTCATCGGGACGCAGGCGGTGGGGGCCATCATCGGGAAGAAGGGGCAGCACATCAAGCAGCTGGTGCGGTTTGCGGGTGCCTCCATCAAGGTGAGGAAGGCGCTGCGGGGCTGGTCCTGCGCTTCGTGCCTCAGTTTCCCCTCTGCACTGCCGAGGTCAGGGAATGGGAGTGTGCGGGGAGCAGTTTTGCTCCCCAGCTTATCACAGAACGGTTGAGGTTGGAAGGGACCTTGAAGATCATGGAGTCCCACCCCCCTGCCCTGTTCAGGGACACCTCCCCCCAGCCCAAGTTGCTCCAAGCCCCGTCCAACCTGGCCTTGAACACCTCCAGGGCTAGGGCAGCCACAGCTTCTCTGGGCAAGCTGGGCCAGTGATTCACCACCCTCGCAGTGAAAAATTTCTTCCTGTTATCTCCTCTAAATGTCCCCTCTTCCACTTTGAAGGCACTCCGCCTCGTCCTGTCACCCCATGCCCTTGTAAAAAGTCTCTCCCCAGCTCTCCTGTACCCGTTGGCATGGGCCCACCTCTCCCGCCTGTGTTTAGTAGAAGGCCAGGCCTGCAGCACCCTGGTTATGAGCCCGGCTCGGGTGGGAGGGGATGCTCCTGCATGGGGGGATTGCCCTGCGTTGTGGGGGGACATGCCACCGAGGGAAGGTCTTGCTGAAGCGGTGGCTGCACTCACGCTCCTTCTCCCCCATACTTCCCCAGATTGCACCGGCAGAAGGTCCCAAGGGCAGCGAGCGCATGGTCATCATCACAGGGCCGCCCGAGGCTCACTTCAAGGTGCGCTGGGTGGGGGCTGTGGGTGTGGGGGACAGTAAGGGCCAAGTTGAGAGCGTCCCTGTGGTCAGCACTGTGCTGCCAGCCTGGCTTGGCCTCCCTCAGCGCCAGGGGAGCTCTTTGCTGGGTACCATGATTTTGATGCTGCTGGACGTGAGGACATTGTGAATGGACTCCTCGGTGCGGGCAAAGCCACCCGCATCCCACCTGGGTTCATCTTCCATAACCTTGTCTCCTGTCCACTCGAGCGGGATGGCGGCCCCCCCCCCAAAAAATTGAGCCTCTCTCAAGGAGCGATGGAGGAAGCACAAGTTAAAAAAAACCAGAAACCTGAAATTAATTAGGGCTTGTCCGGGGTGAAAAGTTGGGAGCGGCGAGATGCTCGGTGGGGGCTCAGGGGTGGGTGGTGGTGGGAGAAACAGTGCCCTGACCCCCAACTCTTGCTTTTCCCTTCTCCTCCCCAAGATTGCACAGTGCAAGATGAGGGAAATGGTCCAGCAGGTGAAGCAGCAGGAGCAGAAACACGCTCCGGGAGCCCCGGCCTCGCAGCACAGCAAGTGATGCTCCTGTCGTGCCGCCCAGCACCGCCTGATGAATGTAACCCCACTGCCGGACAACCCCCTCCAACCTCCTCCACCACCCCCAGCAGGTCAGGGGAGCAAACCAAAGACCCGCCCAGACACACAGCCCCCCATTCCCGCGGCGCTGCGAGGATGCGCAGCTGAGGGGTACGGGGAGGGCTCTCTCCATCCCACAGCCTCCCCCTTCCTCCTCCGTCGCCTCCCGACGCTGTCCCTTTAGTTGGACTAACAGGGGCAGGTTTTGGTACCTCAGCACCTCACGCTTGTGTTTCCCTTTTAGAGATTTTGTGTGCCTTGTAAAACTGAGAGTTGGAGCATTTTTTCATTAATTTTTTTAATAAAAAAGAATGAGTTGGAAAAAACCATGTCGAGCGAGTGGGAGGCGGGAGAAGGAAAGCAATCCCAGGGGTGCTGACGTGCGGAAAGAAACTCCCCAACTCGGGGCGAGTTACAAAGCAGCATGTTTATTGCAGCGCTGGGTGCAAGGGGGATGGCTCCCAACTCGCCCAGGGGCTGGTAAAGCAAGCGTTCCTTTCTGATGCAAAGGCGTACGTATTCATTAGTGTAGGCTGGGAATAGGCACCACTCTGGTCATGATCTGTGGGTTGTTGTGGAGGAAGGCTCCCAGTCTTCCTGCCGGTGTACTTTTCCCCTTTGGCTCAAGAGTGCTGCTGTGGCTGAGCTCTGAGCCGCCAGACCGGTTCTCAGCAGATGGTTACTTCGCGCAGACAATAAGGCCCTGAATAGCCCTTCCTGTTCTCTGGGTGGCTCTGCTCCTCTGCTGCTTCTAAGGTCGGGCTGCCCCAGTGTCATCATTGAGGAGCCTTTTGTCTATCCAGTTCTCACTTGTGGGTGTTCCTGCCCATGTCAGTGCCAGAGCTCTTCCGTAGGCTCCTTCTGCTAGCGGAGAGCCAGGGGCCGTTCCTTCAGGAGAAAGCTTGAGAAATGTTTAAAAAGAGAAAAGGGAAAGGAGGAAAAACAAAGTGGGAAAAGAAAAAAGAGAAAAAGAAAAAAAGGGGGGGAAAAAGGGGGAAAAAGCAAAAAAGGTCAAAAGAAAAAAGGGGTAAAAGAGAAAAAAGGGGGAAGCGAAAACATATTAAAAAAGAAAGGTAGAAAGGAAAAAAAACCAACCAAACCAAGCAAGGAAAGTGGGAACAGCTGCGGGGCAAGAGGAGGGACAGGAGCTGGGGGGGGGAGGTGGCAGTGCCAGCGCTGACCCCGGGGGCTGCGACACCACGTTTTTGTCCTCTACTGCAAAGTGTTGTGTGAAAAACAACCAACCAAACCCCATCCAAGGACAACATCAAAAACCAAAGAGAAATCTCTGCAGCTCACAGGAGCCTGAGCTTGCTCTCGGTTGCTTTCTTTCCAGTGTCTTGGGGGTGTCACGGCCGAGCTGAGATTGGGGTGTGGTGGTGGTGGGAGTTTGTCCCATGGCTGTGATGGGGGGAGAAGGGGTGGGCGGGGAGTGGGGGATGTGGTGTGGGGTTTTCTTTGGGTGATGGTGTTTTTTTGCCAGGCGTCGCTTTACCCAGTGGCTCAGGGAGGTGTTGGCATCACAAAGCCTGCGCTAAAGCGGGGTGGGGGCCTCGCCGCAGTTGGTTAGCAGAGCCAAAGTGGTTATTAATGGTTCTTAAGGGCGCCCTAATTATGCCCGTGTAACTGGGAAGCTCAGATGCCCCCTAAGTACCCCCCCGGTGCTTCTCTAGCCAGGCGAGTGCTGGGCGTCCCCCCCTGCAGGAGAGGAGCGCACCTCCAGGGCGGGTGGAAGGGCATCACCCAAGAGGGAGAGGACCAAGATGGGGCTTGGGTGTCCTTGGGGTGGCCGTGTGGCGGGGTAGGGCTGCTGGGGGCTGCCACGATGAGGGACACCCCCATGCCTTTCTCCATGGCTTCCAGAGCTGTGCTCCCTCCCTCCCTCCCACCCATCCAGTGCCACCGGAGAGGTGGTGTCCCCCCTCCCGGGGCGGGCAGGGGCTGCTGCCACCCCACCTAACACCTCAACGCACCAAACCAGCTTTCAGCAGTCACAGCCACCCGGGCACTGCCAAGGGGGCAGCAGGGGCTCCCCAAAGGGGGCTTACAGAACACAGAGAGCGTCCGTACACCGCTGACCCCTCTCCAGGGGCGGATTTTCGGGATGCTGCTTGCTCATCTCGCCGCTGAACGACACCTCGATTGCCCCTGCAGCACTGTGTGACCATCGCTTCGCCGCTTCTGTGCTCCGATGCTCCTCCTGGCTCCAATCCTCTTCCTGGGGGATTGTGAGGGAGCGAAAATCCACATCGCTACATCCAACTTTTTTTCAGTTAAATAAAAAAAAAAGAATAAATCACCCTCTCTCATTACCAGGTAGAGGTTCGTTCCCTTAAGGCTCTTTTTATGAAAATAAATATTTAAATTCTATAAAGAAATAAATACTTCTCTTTTCACATTAGATAACTCCCTGGAGACAGCAAAAAACAACCCAACACCAGTGTGCACCAGTGTCCACCAGGGCTTTATACTTTTGTGGCTCTCATGTGCCAGGCCATCGAATCCACACAGTCCAATAAAGTCGGTTGTCCCTCTCCTCCTCCTGGCTGGAGGCAGGGCACCTCTACTGTTGACCGTAGTACCTACGATTATCAGATTGGTTCCTACCTGGTCCGTAGGATCGCCTACCGTAGGTTGGAGCAACCTTCTTCCTGTAAGAATCCTTTCTTCTATCGACTTCATTTTGCAGCTCAAGCACCCGTGCCTGTAGGGCTGAGGTAGGTTCTCCATCCCACTTCTTCATGTCTTCTGCATATTCACAGAGGCAAACCCACAGGATATCTCGCATCAGCTTTGATTTGTCTTGAGTCGGAGGGTGGTTTTTCTCTTGAGTAGGAGGGCGTTTCCTCTTAGCAGCTGCAACATGAGTCTGTACAGGGAAAGCATGGAGTTTTTCCTCCACCTTGGTTAGTTTATCAAACAGTTTATCGGTTTGCTCAACTAATCTCTGGGTCATTTGCTCTATTTTCTCAGTCAGTTTCTCAGTCATTTTCTCGGTGGTCACAGTCAGCTTTTCTATGGCTGCCACAGAGAAGGGACCAGAGAGACTGTCTTCATACTGTCGTACCTTCTTAACCCCTTCATTTACAGTTGGTGTGTCAGTATCGGATCCTCCCCAGACCACTGTTGACAATGTGTGGGAATATGTTGATGGTGCACTTTGTACAAACTTTTTGAGCAGAGATCGTTTGCATGGCATTTCATCAGGGTCTACTATCGCTTGCCCATCACTATAAATCACCTCTCGCACAGGCAGTTCTTTCAGGTACAATCCCTCCATCCTTGGACAGGTTGCCCAATCGCCTAGCTTCTCTGCCATCTCAGTCTAGGGTATCTGCCCCGCTATCCCAGCATCGGAGCAACCAGGAGACAAGTGTTTCGCCTTCATGACGACTAAAGTCCTTCCTGATACTTCTCAGATCTTTCACGGAGAAGGATTGAACAACTCCCTCTACATCTGAGTCCTCCTGTGGGGAGGCTGCCCCAGAAGGGGCCTCTCCAGCATCTGCTCTAGAAGGACTCTGGCCTTTGTCTGTTTTCAAAGGTCTCTTTCCCTTCTGTGGTCTTGAAGGACCCTCCCCTGGATCTTGTTCAGAACTCTCCCCCAAGCTATGTGACTTGAGGTGGTCTTTGTGGTAAGGGGCAGGGGAAGGAGTTGACCTCCTCTTCCTGCTCCTGGTTCCCGGGGCGGCTTGTACCGATTTTGATGGAGTTGGAGTAGTTTTGGTACTGGTTGTAGTGGCTGCAGTAGGTTGTGCCGGGAGAGGCGGCGGCGTGGCTTGTGCCGCTGCAGGGGGGGGCGCGGCTTGTGCCGGGACGGGCGGCGGAGGGGCCGGTGTTGTTGCGGTGGGGGGGGCGGCTGCCGGTGGTGCGGGTGCCGGTGCCGGTGCAGGCGGCGGCGGAGGCGCCTGTGCCGTGGCGGTGGGGGGGGCGGCTGCCGGTGGCGCCGTTGCTCCGGGGGGGACAGCTGCCGGTGGCGCCGGTGCCGTGGGGGAGGCGGCTGCCGGTGGTGCCGTTGCTCCGGGGGGGGCAGCTGCCGGTGGCCCCGGTGCCGTGGGGGAGGCGGCTGCCGGTGGTGCCGTTGCTCCGGGGGGGGCAGCTGCGGCCGGGCCGGGCGGGGCCGCGGTTCGCGCCGCTGCAGATCGCCGAGCGGCTGCGCGGGTCTGAGTGGCGGCAGCGCACGGTCCCCTCCAGCTCCCCCTGCACAGATGTTTCACAAGAAACCACCCCTGCACCACATTCAGGAGCATCAACAACAAAATCACGATCTTAACAAGGTACCAGTCCTTATCCTCAGAGCCCAGAAGGTTGCCATGCCCCAGCTCTGATGGGGTCACATCAGCATAATTATCAAAGGGCGAAGTAAACATTCCCCAGGTAGAAGAACCCTTTGATCCCTTTGGTCTCTTTTCTACTGAGCATGAGGCAGATGGGATGGAATACCCTGTTGGTCAGTTTTGGGTCACCTGTCCTGTCGCTCCTCCCCGCAGGTGGGACCCCACTATGCTTTTCCGCTTCCGACCCTCCAACGGGGCAAATAACAAAGCTGGTTGGCCGTGGGGGTTATAGCAATAAGTATAAGCAAGAGCCTCTCTGCATCCCATGCCTGGGCATCAGCTGTAACCATTGCTCTTATCGCTCTGAGAGAGTGAACGCTGACGGCACAATAGGCAGTTAATTTCAGTTGGTAGAAGAGGCCCAGCTAAGAAGCCAAGTTACTGAACAAAATTGGTTCTCTTTTACCTCAAACCAGGACACAGGGAGAGTTTCCTTCCATTAAGGCTCTTTTTATTAAAATAAATATTTATATTATATAAAGAAATAAATACTTCTCTTTTCACATTAGATAACTCCCTGGAGACAGCAAAAAACAAACAACCCCAAACCAGCCCAAAGGACAGGGGCTTTGGTGAGAAATCAAGAGATGGTAAACGCTTTCTTTCCGTGGTCGTGACAAATCCAGTTTTAGGAATCAAGTAGACGGTAGATATTCCAGAAACAGAGGAAAACTCTCTTTGAGGAGACGGTAGTTCAGCACGTTGTCCTTGGGAAGGTAAGTTGGGCAAACACAACTGTAACCACCACCACAGATGTTTCCCATTTGTCTGTAACGTGGTCGCGTGCGCTGCGAGGCGCGAGCGTGCGGCTCAGCCATGGAAGTTGACGATGTTCCTTCTTCACTCTGCCCTTAACGAGGTCACACCCATCTTTCTGGCTTTTGCTTAAGGTGCGTTAGCTAATTTCAAAGAGAGTTACTGTCTCCAAAATAAGGGGGGGGGGGGTGGTGGTGGTGGGGAAATAAACTGTCTTAACCACTACTTCATAACTTGAAGAGGAAAACTTGTGTACCAAAACCCCAGAGTTACTGTCTCCAAAATAAGGGAGGTGGGGGGAACAAACCATCTTAACTTCTCCTTCATAAGCTAAAGAGGAAAACTTGTGTACCAAAACCCCAGAGTTACTGTCTCCAAAATAAGGGAGGTGGGGGGAATAAACCATCTTAACTTCTACTTCATAACCTAAAGAGGAAAATTCGTCTAAGAAATGTAACTAAAGGTCTAAGAAAACTAACTAAAGGCCTAAGAAAAGTAACTAAGGTCGAAGAAACGTAATCAAAAGAAGAGCTCTAAGAGTCCACGTGTCACAGCAGCTGTTGGTGGATTATCTCCCACACCATCTTCTTCCGGAAGTATGGCATGTGAGTCTGAAAAGAGAAGAGAAAGAAAAGAGAAATTAAATAATGACGTTACGGTAGAAAGAGGCGGCAAACAGGCATAAACGCCCAGCGGAGTCCTTAATAGGAAGTTCCCTTTAGGAACTGTCAACCGTTTGGGTACAACACCCCACGCGGTTCCTAAGAGGGTGACACGACAACCCGACAAAACCAGATTGACTTGACCGCGCGACAGCTTACAAGCACGCTAATAAAAGACCCGTCTAAAACGAAATCAAGAAAAAGAAGCGGTGTCTTGACTGGTCAAAGGGTAGAAGCCATTTCTCCAAAAGATACCGAGCCCAGATATGCCAAACCCGCTGGCGGCAGTATCTTGCCCAAGAGGAATCTCACCGGCAGCAGCTCCCAAAGGCGGGGATGGAGAACCACAGCTCTGCCCTGCCCAGGCCACTTGGAGGTTCTGATCCCAGCAACTACGCACCGAAACGGGGTACGAAACCTCAGCCCCTGCCCCGGACACAATGAAGAGCTGCTGCCTAACCTCCCTGGCTCCTGTCCCTGGGCGAGAGGGGCTTGGAGGGGTTTATGACCTTCACTCACCTGGCTAAAGTTGAACGGTTTCTCTCTGGCGATGTAATCTGCGTATTTACACATAAAGACGCCGCAGTCGCTTCCGTTCAGCTGCTGAGGGATCTCCTAAGGAATGCAAAGAAGATGGAGGATTTCCCTCTGTCTCAAAAGAAAAGCAACTTGGAAGCAGCGCACATTACCCACACCGACACTGCGCTCACCGCACACTCCTGACCCTACTTGCCTAATCCCCGATACCCACTCCCGCCCACGAGGAACAGACCCAGTTCACTGCTCACCATCCCTCCCCTCTGCCTCCCGGACTCGGACACTACGATCCAAATTTTTGGCAGGCCCAGAAGGCGCAGCAGCCCTCCCCCCTGCGAGGTGTCTCAAGGTTCGCACCGCCTCTTTCTTAAGTGACCTTTCTTAAATCCGGTCTTTAGGGACTGCTTTTTACTATCAACTCCTCGAGGAACATCAGCTCAACCCTTTCTTTGCCACGGGCCAGGATCTGGGCCCCAAAGAAGCACTTACAGTTCCCATTTCAAACCCAAGGGGTGCTCACGTACACGTGGCTCCATGCTGTGAAGAGTCCACTCTGAAACATCCAGCTCCAGCTGTCTTTTTTCCCGGCTTTCTTTTTGCAGGTATTGGCTGGTTAAAACAAAAGGGAAAAAAAAAATCCCTTTTCATCTCTGTAATTTAGGCCAACAACAAAATAAAGCGGCTGAAGGATCACAGGAAGACGGACGGCAGGACGGTAAAATGTCAGAGGATCCTCACAGCAGCTGATTTAAGGCTGATTTTGAGGAAAAATCCCAATCTGAAACTTACAAACACGGGGAGAGGCTGTGAGCTAATGGTCAAGAACTAACAAAGTCGGCACACGTGTGCCACGGGGCTATGGCGTATTTGGCTGTGCCTCTCACGGGAAGGTGGCAGAATCCAGGCACCCCAGACCCTGGGTGCAGGGGACGCTGTGACAGCAGATAAGCAGTCGATGCCAGACAAGTCGCAGCAAGCAACTCCAAGATTCCTGCTTGGTTATCTACAAGCCACGTGAAAACTGGCAGTCGCCTTACAGGGACTAAATCTAAAACCCCTCTCCTCATTCACACCAGAAAAGCAGTGACGGAGCGGTTACTTACAGCAAAGTCTGACAAATCTTGTCCCCTTTCTGCCCAAGCGAGTCCAAGTACGTGATCGTGTTCTTCCTCAGATCTATGACCTGTTATTAAAAGGTGACCGTTAGGCAAAGCACAACCTTGTGCCGCACACCCCCCAACACCTACATGACTTCTCTTGCCAGTTTTTGCTCCCCGTCCAATTCTAAAGAAAAAGCCCGTGGGACTCACGGCTAGTGTCCAGTGTGCTCGCGAGTTCACAGGCACGAAGAGGATGTCCTGCTTAAAGACATCGACACTCTTGGTCCACCTTCTGACCGACTCGTAGCCCCCAGATGTTAGTTTCGGATAAAAGAAAGTACTAAACGCGTGGACTGCTGGATAGCCTTCCTTCTTCCCTCTTTCCATCACCAGACTCATGTAGAATTTAACGACCTGCACCATAAAGAGGAAACGTGAGGTGTCAAAATAAGACGCTGCCTTCCCCAAGGAAAAATACAGCACCACCTCTGTTCTGGCCACCCTTAAGCACGCAGCGCAGAGAACTCCAGCCTCAGCTGGAGGCTTTTGTTCCCAGGATTTCACACGGGGCTACATCGGCAGTTTGATCAAAACACCTGCCACCCACGCCAATAACCCGGACGAACTCCTGGAAGCTGCGTCATACAAGAAGTAACGGAACTTCCCGAAACGCTCGACCCTTCAACACCTCAAATAAGAAGTGTACAGAGATTTCTAGGCTCTGCAGCGGAGGTCGTCAAAGAACGTTGACGCGACTTCTGTACAGGGCGGAGGGGTATTTTTCAATAAAGGCTGAGTGAGACTGTCCCTGTGCTGCAGCTGGTTTTACCTCATCGTTTAGCCAGCAAAGGTTCCTGAGCGTGTGGATGTCTTCGCGAGTGACCTTTAGTTTGAAGGCACTGCTCATGATCTCATCTGGCTCACCTTTGCCAAATGCGGCACTGACCTCTCTCTCCATGGCCTGAAAGGAACAATTCAATGGGGAAGGACTTGTGAAACAGAGCATGGAGCACGCTGACCTGGGGGCAGCTTTCCACTGAAACACGGCCTGTAAATTCAGCTCAGGTGACAGAGCAACTGCCTTCGACGGTTTCTTGCCTCAGTGAGCGATAGCGCTTTTGCCTTGCTTGGTTGGTTTCAGCATCCTAACTTTGAACTTCACAGCCCAGGCTTGCTGCCGTTTCTTTTCACCAAGGACGTGGGGATAAAACCCGTCAACTTAGCAAACACGCTCAAGCAGCTGAAAATGGAACACAACTCTGGCAACCCCCTTTCCCAGGTGCTGCTGCGGCCCTCGCAATACCCAGGTTTAAGCCAACCCCAGCGGGCATCCTCCGTACCGAGGCAGCTAAGTCAGGAGCCTGAAAGAACGTGAAGGTGGGGGACTTCAAAGGGAACGGCAAAGGGGGAAACTGAGGCAGCCGTCCCGCTAACAGAAGGCCCACAAACCCTTAGGGCAGCACAACTGAAGGAGCGCAGGGAGCACACAAAATCCTTCAAAGCAGCTTTAGTGCTGACCCTCGCACTGTGAAGCCACAACCACAGCCACTCGCTAACAGGTTCAATGCAAGTTCTTCAGATTTCAAAGTGCCTTAAGAACCACCGAGAAGAAGAGGACTTCCTTGCAGCTCTGCCACAACCTTCTCTTTTGTCTCACAGACTGTCGCCTACGGTACCTCTGTGAGCGGAGGAAAGCGTTCCGCTGTTTTTCCCAATCTTGGCACTTTCTTTTCCTCCACATCGAGGCTGGCTGACTTTTTGGACGGAACAGGTGTAGGGTGTCCTCGGAATAAGGCATCTTCTAAGATTTCTGTGCCACGCTGCCTCTGTTAGACAAACGGACGTTAAGCTAGCAATCAAGCACAGATTTGTTTCCTTGGGGACAGGACAGAAAATCTTGCTTATATAGAAAACTGGAAGGGTTTTTGTACACCCATGCAACCAGCAAACTCCAAAGTTACTTCTTCTTGACGACTGCATTCCAACTGTGCACCCATGGAGTGCTGCACTCGGAGGCAAGAGAGGCAGAAAGCTCCTTTGCCTTGGGCTAGCGTTAAGAACCCCAGCAAAGCCTCCACGTGTAGCTATCAAGTTGAGATTGAGACTACTATTTCTGATTACCATGACTAAAATTTTATTTTTGACCTCAACCCTGACCAGAGGTGAAAGTCAAAGAGACGTACTTCCTATCCCAGCAAACAAGATAAGACTAAAGACACCCCAGTCCAGCTTTGCAGGTCAACCAAGTCTGTGCGCTAAAGATTTTGAGGCTATACCCAACACGTGAAAGGGGAAGAATCAAAACCGTATAGTGTAGTGTGCTCCTAATAGTCCAGAAACAAAATTAACGGCAGCGGAAAACACTTGGCGATAGCGCTACTCATCAAATAACGCTCCCGCTTTCCCGGGGAAAAACAACCTGGGCAAATACAGATATTGTTGAGGAAGTCATGTGAAGAGTGCTGAAGTTTCTCATCACAAAGAGCTCTATTTTCCTTGGGAATAACACAAGCTTACCCCTGCGATGGTTTCTTTCACTGCTCCTTCCTCTTCCGCAGAGTTTTCTTCTGGTGTGCAGTACCTGCCAGGAGAGGGAGAGAGAGAAGCGAGCTCTATATCCGTCCTGTCCCATGGAATTCTCAAGAATTCACCCTCTGGACAAGAAAGGCTTTTGCAAGGCTAAATACAGCACTAGTTTTTAAAGCGGGGAGAAGAATAGGGACAGAATTAGCTACAAAACAGGACTGCTGCAACTGAACCTCCCTCTGCTCCCATCTACGCTTTCTCCTCTCTCATGTAAGGGCAGGTCACTGCAGAAAGATGCGTGCATCTTACCGCCGTACAAAATCTCTCCCTGTAGCTGCACCTACTGCCCCCAAAAACCTGTTTCCATAAAGACCGCAAAGCCGTCGCAACTCACAGTCCTGCCAGCTCAGACAGCCAATACCAATGAGGCCGCTGGCCTCTCAAACCCAACTGCACGCTGCCTTTTTCCCCCTCCTAGGCAAACCCCAGGCATCCTTTGGGACTTACAAAGTCCCCAAAACTGCCTCAAGTCCCACCAGGCTTTACAAGCTCTCTAATCCTTCTGCTTAGGATGCGGGTTTCCAAGTGAAAGAAGTGAAATGTCAGCTCATTGATGGCTCGGCAGAACGACTCACAAACAAAAACGGATTCTGCACATCCAAGGACAACTTGGGACGGCCACCACTCGCACCCTTACTGGCTTTCTTCCCACAGCAAACACCACACCAGCACAACCCTCTTTGTCACGCAGCACGGCTCTCGCTTGTGTTGGAGATGCAACTGGCTTGCAAGCAATTCCGGAGCCGCAAGCTAGCTACTTCTCTTTCACAGCACTGAGACGATCAAAGACCGTTGGTCATCTTCGAGACTCTACCAGCGGCTGAAAGAGATACACGCGCAGAGCCAAAAGGAACAAGAAGCATCATTAGAAGAGACTCTACCTGATCGTATCACCTCTCTGCGACCGCTGCGGGCAGCAAACATCTATACATTCGACACCTGCACAGAAAAGCAGTAGTAAGAAAACAAGAAGTCGACTTTCAATCACCATCAGATGTACACAGCTCTCCATTTCTGAGTGATAAATAAAAAAAAAGGAAAAACTTTGAAGGATGACGGTATGGTCAGGAAGTTCGAATTCTGGCAAGCACTTTGAACTCGGAACGTCATCTGCGAGTGTGTAAGAAATGCCCTATTCGGATTTGACGTCTACCTACAAAGTGGAACGGATTGGAATCATGGGGATACTCACCGGTCCTTAGTGTTGCACGTGGATAGACATCTCCTCCGTATTTTGGTTCTTCCCGGTGACTCACAGTCGCCACTGGTTCCTTGGAGGAGGCTTGAACACTTTGGGGCAGGAAACAAACAACAGAGGAGAATCACAATTTTTATACGGGGAGCATTTGTTATCAGTGCGTACCAATTCACGCTGGCTTTTGGGGTTTTTCTTTAAGAAGAACAAAATATTCTTTGCACATCCGACAAATATCTGCATTAACCTGAGGAGGCCACTTTACTCTGTGGGACAAGACAGCGTTCATTTCAAACAGCCCTGACCAATTCTGCTCAATCTATTTGTTAAAGATTATGCTGACGCTGAGAATGGCAATGTCCACAGCATCCACACTGCTGGAACATTTTACTTCAGACCTGCCCTGCTCTGACCTCAGGGACTATATGCTCAGTAGCGGTTGGAGTGCATTAGACACCTTCCCCAGGAACTTCTCTGGTTTAGCTTCCTCTGAAAGGAATCTCTTTCTCAGGCTCCAGATCTGCTCCAAAATATGAGCCAAACCACAATAAGCAACGACTGGCAGATGAGACGCCGACAGCAGAGTCTTGACCTGCTCTCAAATGCAGTGCGCTTAAACTCAGCGCACACAAAATTACATGAGAAACTCTCTTCTGTATCATTTTCATGGTATGGATTTTCATCTGCAGTGGCGGATTCTGGCGCAGCGCACTCCTTAACTGGTGGCCTCAGTGGTAAGAAGCTGTCTGGAGCAGCTTTGATGCTCTGTTTGCCCTTCCGGCTTGTGCTCAAAACATCAACGGCAAAAGAAACGGTATCAAGAAAACATTCCAATGTGCACCTCCACCACCACCTGCTTTGTCAAGCACGTACACCGATGACGATGGAGACAGACACGAGATGTTTATGACTTTCAGATGAAGACCTGCTGTCTTCAACTGGCTAATGGGGAAGTAGAGAGAAGTAAAAGTGAAAATCATAACAACTGCCTTGAAGATACGCTGTTGATTGTGTCCTCAGCCTCCTCTCAAGTTCAAGGCTTCCTCTTACCGCAGACCTTTAATCTCTAGCTAATCTCCTGTGTCAATTAAGTAGCTGGATTTAAAGAAAAAGTTTAATATTGGTTCTTCGGGGGGGAAGCAGCTGACGACCTCCCTTACCATAGGCAGTAAACCTTTCGGGGAAGAAGTCAAAGAAAACGGAAGGATTTTTACCTCAGACGGGGAATTGTCTTGTCAGGACGAGAGAGTGGTTCCTTAGTCAAGCGAGCATGGGTCCCACACGGCATTTGACCTACGAGAGAAGAGCGTAAGGCATGGGTAAGTATAAAAGGAAACTGAAGAGGTTTATGAGTTTACAGTAACGAGCTTCACCAAAGATAAATTGTCATTTTCTCTCTCACATCATCATATGATTTGTGTTATGTCACTTGAGGACATTTTCAGGTTTTCACACCGGCAACTGCAGCAAGTTGCGCGCACAAGGTATTGCCAGCCGAAACCTGAAATACAAAAGGCTCCTCAGGATCTACTACCTAAAAGGACCATTGAAAACAATTTGCTTCTGGCAAGCTAACAGTGGACCTATCAGAACGGAAGGACTGCATCCAAGGCAGCTCTGGTACCGAGACGACCAGATCGACGCCCGGCTCCACTCCAGAAGCAATGCAAGGATGCGGGTAAGAAACAGAGGTCACGCTCAAGTATTCCCAGATGCTGCCTCGTCCCGTGCCTGCCATAATCCCTACAGAACCCTAGGGGTAGACTTGGACAGTACACAAGGTAGGGTGAAAATGAAACAAGTCGTATAACTTGATGTCAGCCTTACCAATTTGCAGCACGGCTACCTCGAGTGACGAAAATCGTGGTCTTTTAGTGGAAGGCTCTAAAGAAGTGGACCCAGGCTTAAAAGAAAACAACAAAAAAGCACCAGCGTGAGTGTAACCTGAATGTGAATCCCAGCAAACACACTTCCTGAGGCTTAGTCAGCTCTACTATGACTTGGGGACCATGACTTGCTGGTTCAGATTGCAGAAGGCGGCAAATCTTGGCAGGACCTTTGACAGGTACGCTTTAAATTTTGAATACAGGCTCTCATATGTGCAGCAATTAAAAGAATACAGTCTTGTCACTGAGTTATCACTCAGTCGGCTTCTAAACATTCCAAAGGGTGATAGTTCGGCCCTTGAGAAATATATTGTGTACAAATAAGAGTTAACGACTCTCTCAGGAACGAAGAACTAGAGCCCGACAGTCTCTTAGCCCTCTAATCCCATGGGGCAATAAGAAAAACTGCACTACACCTTTGAACCAAACTAGGCAGTCAAGGTGGCTCATTTTTACAGAGCCAAAGTCCTACAGGAACGCTCTCCTGGACTGGTGGATAATGAGCAGAAAGTGGTTTATCCAGAGCAAGTATGCAGTTTTTCTTGTCAGGTAGTGTATATTGATTCCTTAACCACAAGCTTGAGAAAGAGAATAACAGTTTGCAAACACACTAAAACTATAAACTTGAACCATTCTCAAGTATCTGGAAGACAACAAACAGTTTGCTCCTCCCGCAGCTGCCAGTGCCGGAGCAGAGGACGCAGGCTTGAGTAAGGCAAACCCAGCCCACATTAGAGCTGCCTGCTAGAAATGCAAAAGAACCACCTACTGCTGTACAGGCTCAGAGCAGGCTCAACCTCAAGATGCAGTAGGGAGAGCCGCTTGCTCTCGCACCTTGCACAGACCCTAACATTTCAAAGCCCTCGCTAACCTCTTCCGCAGACTCTGTGCCGGCAGCATCTTCGCTGACGGAAGCCGCCGGGCGTTTGGTTGCCTTGGTCGGCAACTGCAGCACTGCAGAAACTTCAACTTTCTCTTTCTGCTCAGAGATGGAATAATCTAAAAAACAAAGACAGGCCGTATAAGAACAGGATAGAAAACCAACAGAGGTACATTGCGAATGCAGACAGGAGGGAGCACACAGCTTGGATTTAAGATACTCTTTCTGCTGACAGGCGCGGGCTCAGCGCCAGAGACCTGGGCTATCTCCTGCTGGCAGTAAAAGTATTGGGCCCTGCCACAGTCACCGCAGAGAACGTCCGTCATCTATAGGGCTAAGCCCTACCGGACACCCTCAAGCCATTGGCTATAGGCATAGAGAGCCACAAGGCAAGAAGCCAACAGCTTGAAAAGCCACCGTTTCAGGAACAATGCCAGAGCACAAAAGCCAGACTTTTCCAAGGGACACGAAACCTCAGAAAAATCGGGCATATTCAGTACTTGTGTAATGTGCGATACCTGATTTTTGCTTTTTCGGCGGAGTCTCGTCATCATCATCATCCACAACTATGCAAACGCTGAGGAAAGAACACACACAACAGTGTTTTGCAGCCCTAGGGAAGCTCCCAGCAGGCTGACTTCCCTTCACAGGGCCCAAACTTCCCAAGTTACTTTTCCTATCCCAAAGGTCTCCCCCTCCAAGCGCCCCTGGGATCATCTCAGGCACATACACCTAACTGCAGCCCTCCTCAACACCCCCCAACCTCTCCCAGCCAACGACCGCTCGCAGAGAGCTAATGATCCCGCTGCAGCACATTAGGCCTCTTTGGCTCATTCCGTTAATGCTTCCCAACATTTTACCTTTCTTCCTATCGCCAACAAATTAAGTTCGTTTCGGAAATCCCTACACTGAGTTGCAAAGAAAAGTCTAAGGAGGACAGGACATAAAAGGTGGGAAAGCAACTCGGGCATACACCCACTTCAATCACTTTGTCCTTTGGGAATGGAGCACACAGGTTGGTCCCAGGTGGGTTTTTTCCTCTCTTTGCGCCCCCAAATGTCAGGACAGCCGGATCCTTTGAAGAACTCTTTGGTCTTTCTTACACAAAGGAATTTCTCTTGAACTGTTATGCCCCCGACCCCTGCTGATAGCATTGCTTCTGGCCGGGGAGATGGGGGGGGAGTGGGCGCCGGGGCGATGCCCGGGGGCGGCCCTGAGGCGGCGGGGCGGCTCGCTGCCCTGGGGGGCGGCCTCTTGCGCGGCGGCGGGGCCGGGGGCGGCGAGGAGGGCGCCGAGGGGCCCCCGCAGCCATTAGTGGAGGGGAGGCTGAGGGGGGAGAGAGGGGCGGGGCGGTGGGTGCGCGCGCGCAGGCGCGCCGCCGTCTGTGCTCTGCCTGAGGGAGCCGTTAGCGGCCGCCCGGCCCGCTTCTGCCCCTGCCCTGCGGTGGGGCCGGGCCGGCGCCGTCCCGCCCGGCCCGCCTGGCCCTGCTCTGTCTGGGGGAGGCACTGGCCCTTCTCCAGAAGCCCCGAGCCGGGCCCCGGCTGGCAGCTGGGCGCCGGGAGGCGGGGGGTGCCCGGAGGCGGGGAAGAGGCCTGTCTGCCCTCGGGGAGAGGCCCCCACAAGAGGCCGGAGGGGGCCCCCCAGAAGCCCTCCAGAGGCGGAGGGGCCCCCCAGAAGCCTCCCAGAGAGCGGAGGGGCCCCTCGGAGAGCGGAGAAGCCTTTCGGCGTCCCGCAGGCCTGAGGCGAGCGACAGCGGCCGGCGGCGCGGGCTCTCGCGCGCCCCCTCCTGCCTCCTCTGCCCTCGGTGGGTGAGGGAATGCCAATCCCGGGCTTACCGAGCCCTTTCCTGCGCGCTCGCACGGCGCTTTGCGCCCCTCTGGCGCGGAGCTCCGGTGGCCGCATCCGGCTGCGCCATGGCTGCGGCGCGACTGGAAGGACGCGGACTGCGTTCGGCGTTCCACCATGGTGAGCGGCTGCGATGGAGCGGCGCCCAACCGCCGGCCGCGGGCAGCCCCGCTCGAGCCGCTGCTGCGGGGGCCGGCGAGCGTGTGGTGAGCGCTGAGCTGTGTGCGGGGGGTTGGGCTGGCTCTTGGGGCGCTGCCTCGCCCTGCCCTTGCTCCTAAGGGGGCTCTTCAATGCGGTGCTCGCCCGTCGTTAACGGGGGGTGGACATGTGCGGGTGTTGCTGCAGCCCCGTGGCGGAGAGGCTTTTCCAGAGGGGTTTTTAAGTGTAAGAGGAGCAAATGTCCTGAGCAGGAGCTGGTGTCTTGGGCTGTAGCTTCATCTGTGGAGCTGTAGAGTCGTGGGAAGGATGGAGGAAAAGGAACGAGGCTCCTGGTGAAGGAGGGAAGTGAGGAGGTGCAGTGTCCAGCCCGGCGTCGAGGAGTGTCTGGGCAGGAGGGGACACGTTGGTGTAGGAGCCGTGGAGCAGCCCGTGGCCCGAAGCAGAGGGTGGACACGGGGAGTGTGAGCTCAATGCGAGGAGGAGCACAAAACCTCGGCGTGGTGGGTTTAAATGGAGGGCTGGGAGCGAGAGCGGCGTCCAGCCTGGGCAGGGGAGCTGGGTCTGCTCGTCCTCCATGTGAGCAATGGTGGTTTGCAGGTAGCATCTGGTTGCACTTGCTGGAATGCAGAGCAGGAGAGAGTTGTGTCCTGGTTTTCCCCTACAAAGGCAGGACACAGACGAAAACATGGCAGTGGGGAGGGTGTGGGGGTAACTGGGAGCCCCTGTCTGCCTCCCAGCCCCATCGCGCTGGGTCGGGGCTGCAGCTCACCCCAATGCACCCTTGGGTGCACCCACGCTCTGTGAGGGGGGGTTTCAGGGCCTGAAGGGTTGTCCCCGTGTCCCTGCTGGGCTCACAGTGGTGGCACACTGCTCTGCGTGGGACTGGGAGTGGCCGGGAAGGGTCTGGCACGCTGGGGCCATCACTGACCCTCGTTTTCTCTCCAACCATAGGGCTCCTCGATGTACCTCTTGGGTGTGTATGGAGCCCCCCCCGGCCGGTGCCTTCCGCCATCAGCACCCAGTAAGTGCCTGGTACCCCTTTCCAGGAGATCTTCACTTGGGCACCTTGGGAGGGTGAGCAGCTACTACCATGGGATGGTAACATGGGGACAGCCACCTCCCTTGTCCCTTGTCCGTCCGGTCCCCTGACCCTCTCGCTCTTCTGTGCCCCTTCAGCTGCCGGAGCAAGAGTTTGTGAACCTGTTCATCGGGATGCAGGCGGTGGGGGCCATCATCGGGAAGAAGGGGCAGCACATCAAGCAGCTGGTGCGGTTTTTGGGTGCCTCCATCAAGGTGAGGAAGGGGCCGCGGGGCTGGTCCTGTGTTTTGTGCCTCAGTTTCCCCTCCCCACTGCCGAGGGCAGGGAATGGGAGTCTGCGGGTTACAGTGTTGCTCCCCAAATTATCATAGAATGGTTTCGGTTGACAGAGACCTTGAAGACCATCCAGTCCACCCTGCTGCCCTGGTCAGGGACACCTCCCACCCGCCCAGGTTGCTCCAAACCCTGACCAACCTGGCCTTGAACACCTCCAGGAATGGGGCAGCCACAGCTTCTCTTGCCATCTCATGTTGAACTTCTCATCAATCAGCACCCCCAGGTCCTTCTCCTCAGGGCTGCTCTCCATCCATTCTCCGCCCAGCCTGGATTTTTGCTGGGGATTGCCCCGACCCATGTGTAGGACCTTGCACTTGGCCTCCTTGAACTTCATGAGGTTGGCATGTGCCCACCTCTCCAGCCTGTCATTAGTAGAAGGCCAGGCCTGCAGCACCCTGGTTATCAGCCCAGCTCAGGTGGGAGGGGATGCTCCTGCATGGGGCGGTTGCCCTGCGTTCGGGGGGTACATCCCACCAAGGGAAGGTCTTGCTGAAGTGGGGGCTGCGCTCATGCTCCCTCTCCCTCATCGCTCCCCAGCTCGCCCCGGCAGAAGGTCCCGAGGCCAGCGAGCGGATGGTCATCACGGGGCTTCCCAAGGCTCAGTTCAAGGTGCGCTGGGGGGGGGCTATGGGGGGGGCGACAGTAAGGGACAAGTCGAGGGCATCCCTGTGGTCACCACTGTGCTGGCAGCCTGCCTTGGCCTCCCTCAGCGCCAGGGGAGCTCTTTGCTGGGTACAGTGGTTTTGATGCTGCTGGACATGGGGACATCGTCAGCTTTGGGGATGGAGAGGCACAGTGGGTGCTGCCTGATGGTTTTCCTTTCTGTCCGTCTCCTCCCCAGGCCCAGGGGTGAATATTTTGGGAAGATGAAAGAGGAAAACGCGAAAGACGTGACGCTTGAAGCCCACATCAAGGTGCCTTCTTTCGCCACCGGCCATGTTATAGGCAAAGGTGGCAAGATGGTAGGTGGTGGTGCCCCGGGGACGCAGAGTTGGGCATCAGCCGTCACCCCTGCCCACCCCAGGGGGACAAATCCCGGGTGCACAGTGGTTTCGGCGATGTCTTGACCCTCAGCCCCTATGTCCTGGTGGTGGTTCTTGTTGGTCCCAAGGAAGGGGGAGACACACAGGGTGCCTGGTGCCGTGGTGACACCGGCAGCAGAGCATTTTGGCTCTTCCACAACAAAACCCTCTTGTGGTTCGCTCCAGGTGAATGAACTGCAAATTTTAACCAGTGTGGAAGTCCTTGTGCCACGAGACCAAACCCTGGACAAGAACGAGGAGGTCATCATTAAAATCATTGGGCACTTCTTTGCCAGTCAAGTACAGTTTGGCCGTGGCTTTACCCAATATTCCCCGGCTGCTTCCGTCCACCGAGGAAAGGCGCAGTGTGTGCTGAGCCCAGCACCACCCGAGCGTCCTGCCGCTCTTCTTTCAGGTGGTCCCTGTGCCCCCAAGAGGCACTGAAGGTGTTTCAGTAGCTCCCTCCGGCTGTGGGAGTGCTGAAATTGAAGATTGGCTCGATTGAGCTAAAAATGGGTGTTTTGAATGCTGTGCAGAGCGGCACCCAGGGTGTGAATGGACTCCTCGGTGCGGGCAAAGCCACGCACATCCCACCTGGGTGCATCTTCCATAACCTTGTCTCTTGTCCACTCGAGAGGGATGGTGGCCCCCCAGAAAAATTCAGGTGGTCTTGAGGAGCGATGGAGGAAGCACAAGTTTAAAAAAAAAAAAAAAAAAAAAACCAAACAAACAAACAAAAAAAAACCTTGAAATTACTTACAGCTTGTCCAGAGTGACAAGTTGGGAGTGGCGAGATGCTCGGTGGGGGCTTGGGGGTGGGTGGTAGGGGGAGAAACAGTGCCCTGACCCCCACCTCTTGCTTTTCCCCTCTCCTCCCCAGGACTGCACAGCGCAAGATGAGGGAAATGCTCCAGCAGGGGAAGCAGCAGGAGCAGAAACACGCTCCGGGAGCCCCGGCCTCGCAGCACAGCAAGGGAGGCTCCCGCAATGATGCCCAGCACTGCCCAATGAATGTAACCCCACTGTCAGACTTTGCCCCCCCTCCCCCACCCCCAGCAAGTCAGGGGAGCAAACCAAAGAGCCCTCCCAAGCACACCTCCCCCCTCCCCCCCCCCATTCCACGTGGCACTGTGAGGATGCGCAACCGAGGGGTGTGGGGAAGGCTCTCTCCATCACCTCCCGACACTATCCCTTTAGTTGGACTAACATAGGCAGAGAGAGAGAGAAAGAGAGTTGTTATTATTCTTTTTTAAAAATTTTTTTATTTCCTAAAAGCCACCCGGTTTTCATCCCAGGCATGGCCAGAGGAGCTCACCCAGTGTTCAGGGGGGGAGGTTGGGCTGCGTCACGCAGCGCAGCGGCTCATCAGTTTTTAGAATTAATGTAACAATAACGAAACTAACGGCGATTTTTAAGTTTTTTAAGGATTTTAATTCTTTATTTATTTCATTTCAGAGGGGGTGGGGGCAGGAGGAGGATGTTTATTTTTTAGCACAAGCCGGATTTTCTAGAGGTTAAAGGAAAGGCCGTGCTCGGCTGTAAACACTTTGGGGAATGATCCCGGTTGTAAGGAGAGAAGGGGGAAAGAGGGGCAGGGGGGGAAAAACAGATTTCCAAGAGGTTGTCAGCCCAGGGCTGGGGGAAAAAAAAAAACACACTAGCAAAATAATATTTTTTTTTTTAATTTCAAAAATAAAACGCATACAACCCTCAACCCCAGATGACACACACACAACCACACACAAAAACTACCTCAGGGTTTACCTCAGCACATTGCGCTTCTGTTTCCCTTTTAGAGATTTTGTGTGCCTTACAAAACTGATAGCTGGCACGTTATTTTTGTTTCTTTTCTTAATAAAAAAAAAAAAAGAGTTGGAAAACACGCTCTACTGAGTGCGAGGCGGGAGAAGGAAAGCAATCCCACGGGTGCCAGAGCTCTTCCATAGTCTCCTTCTGCTGGCTGAGAGCCAGGGGCTGTTCCTTCGGAGAAAGCTTGAGAGATGTTTAAAAAGAGAAAAAGAAAAAAAAAAATAAAAGAAAAAAAGGGGGGGAGGAAAAAAACGAGGGGAAAGAAGAAAAAAGGGAAAAAGAGATAAAAAGGGGGGAAAAGAAAAAAAAAAGGGAAAAAAACCAACAACCCCAAATTAAAAAAAAGAAAGGTAGAAAGGAAAAAAACCCCTAAAAAAACCAAGCAAAGTAAGTGGTGAAAGCCGTCGGGCAAGAGGAGGGACGAGAGCCAGGGGGTGAGGTGGCGCTGCCAGCGCCGGCCCCGGGGGCTGTGACACCACACTGCAAAGTGTTCTGTGAAAAAAAAACAAACAAATCCCATCCAACGACAACAACATCAAAAAACAAAGAGGAATCTCTCCAGCTCACAAGAGCCTGAGCTCGCTCTCCGTTGCTCTCTTTCCAGTGACTCGGGGGGGGGGGGGTGGGTCATAGCTGAGCTGAGAGTGGGGGGGGTGGTGGGAGTTTGCCCCATGGCTGTGATGGGGGGAGAAGTGGTGGGTGGGGAGTGGGGGATGTGGTGTGGGGTTTTTGAGGGTGGTGTGGGTTTTTTTGCCAGGTGTCGCTTTACCCAGTGGCTCGGGGAGCGTGACGAAATGGGAAAAAGGACTTCACTGAGAGGTTCAAATTAACAATTTCTTTGGACTTCACTCACAGGTCCAATACATCACTATTGCAAGTTCTGTGTGTGCGATGGCGATTACACTATTGCGGTTTAAAAGAAATTAGCGGGATCCACTATTGCGAGCTACAAATGCCCCCGACAAGCAGCAACACAAACCACAAGGGCGCTAGATATTAATGCCTTAGAAGAGTGCACCAGTCACAAACTCAATCGCATGCCCTATACCGTACGGATGTTTCTTAGTCACTTACCCTCTCTCTCTCAGGTGAGGTCGCTCCATCCCGGGGAAGTTACCCTGTACAGCGTCCTGGATGGGGGGGACGGATCTCC